>NW_019384977.1:290881-358175 GCF_000671375.1 Centruroides sculpturatus | reverse complement strand
CGGAACATATAGAACAGCTTATCCAATTTATTACAGAATGAACCATTAAAACAATATACTCTAGATTACACAGTTGACACATACAGAGAGAGGAGACGATGAACTTCTAGATGGTCAGTTGAGGGTGATCATAGATTGCAGAGTGGGACTAGTCGAGCTTCCTGATACCTGTAGCAAATCTTTTTATCGCTGAAAAGTTTTTCTTGTCAGAAATCAAGTCCTTAAGCATACAGGGCCAGTGGAAGCCGTTGTCCTTGATGGTACGAATTAACTCCTTGCGTTGCGTAGAGTAGTGTGGGCAGAAGAAGATTATGTGCTCAGGATCTTCCTCCTCCTTCAAATCGCAGTCACAGAGCCCGTCCGTTTTATTGAGAAACCTTTTTAGGTACGTGTTCAGGTTTCCGTGACCAGTTAGGAGCTGTGTCAACTGAAATGTGGGATATCTTGGATGAAGCATGCTGTCAGTGGGGCAAGGAAGGAAGCAGTGGGTAAGCCTCCCAGTAGAACCGTTGTCCCACCTGACTTGCCAAGTCTTTAGAATGATGTTGTGGATGAGATTGTTCAAATGCTTACTACTTATCTTGTTGTAGGTGCAGCTATTAGATTTTGCGGATGCACAACGAGCGAGAAGATCAGCCCTATCATTCCCCGCACTCCCTGAATGACCTTTAATCCAGTGAAAGTAGACGTTGATGTTTCCTTTCTTCAGGGCTTGAAGATTGCCAAGACATTTCTTCACAATGGGTAGAGTGGTGTTTATTTTGGCGATCTGTTGAAGCGCAATGCGACTGTCGGTATAGATTCTGAAGTTGTGGTTAGTCCGGTTATGATTCGTGTTAGAGATCCAATCGATGGCATTACTGATGGCCAAAGACTCCGCTTGATTAATGGTGCAATGCGGAGCCAACTTCCTGTACATTTGATAAAGACAGACTTTGCCTTTGTAAGCCACAAAGGCACTCCCAACATCTTGGTCTGTTTTGGATCCGTCGGTGAAGATACAAATGTCCTGATCGTCACTGTTGCTTGTCTCGAGGGATACAGAAGGAGCCTATGATACATGATCATGTGAGTCAGTTAGGATGGCTTGGATTAAAAAGTGATCCACACTTGAGCTTCCTAGCTTGTGTATATGTATTGCATGGGTGCATAGTTGAAATAATGAGGAATTCCCAAATATCATACAATCAGTGCAATCAATGTTTTCCTTACTATAGTTATTTTTTTTAATGTACTACTTAACTTTACTTTGAGAGTTTTTTCAAATTGGAATGAATTATTTGGTTTTACATGTAATCGTAGGGGGAAAAATGATTCACCTTACGACATTTTCATAAGATCTGTTTCGGAATGGATTAATTTCATATCCTGAGGGTACCCTCTATATGACGGGATGAAAACCATGACGACTCAGTGGTATTGCCTGGGGTGAAAAAGGGAGATAGAAAAGTATGTAGAGAAGGGATGAAGGGGAAAATGTGAAAGAGAAATAGGAAAGGAGATGAAATGGGAGTCTCATGAGCACCAGCCTCGGTCTTTTATTAACGTAAAGATATCCTGAGGTACCACTGTATTTATTTTGTTTTGTACAATATAAAGAAATTTTTAATGATACAATAGCCATGATTATTATTTCAAAAAATTTAAATTAGGCTTAACATAGACGAAAATTCAACATGAAGTGACACACAATGGAAAAAAATTTCAACATAGGATAGATTAATAAATTTTTTCATACCTAATTGGTTATCCAAACAACCCCAGTCCACAATTGATTTGGGTAAACAACGCTCTACTGTATATTAATACAAAAATTAATGTTTTTAAACTCTAGAAAGTCATTTTTACTTGTTTTCTTCTTGTTGCCATTTGTTTCCTTTTATATCTTAGGATTTACTTCAAAAATTGAATATGCATTCAAGTTTTTTTTAAAGCATTTTAACCATGTATTTAATTCCAATGTACAACTATAGAATTACTTATGAAAAAACCAAGATATTGGGAATCCTGAAGGATCCTTTAGAGTGATGGTGAATTTTGACCAGAATATTGCTTGTCCTGTCAAAAATCTTTTAAAATCTCTCCAAAATTTGAAAAAGTAAATAAAAAATAAAATCATTAAAACAATTTTATTATTAAGTAATAATAGTTTTGGAGGATTTAGAATTGAATTATTGACATTACTATTTGAAAACTGGAATAACAAAAAAAGGAAAAGTTTATAATTTGTAAAGGTGTTTGGATTTGACATCATTTTCTATATGGGCTGCATATTTATAAATTTTTGAAAACTAGAATGATTGTTGACTTCTGGTATTGGAATAATGCAGTTATATGAATTTGTACACTATTTTAATATAATCTAAGTGTGAAACAATTTTCAAATACTTTCAAAAATTCTCTAATAAAAACATTACAAAAGATTTTTGGTTGCAATTTGAAAAAATTGGACCTATAAATTCCCACTGTCTGTCTTGTCTTAATTTCAAGAACAGAGTTAGATGAAAGCAGAGATCAGATATGAAAAGATTAGGGGGTATGAGGCCCCTATTAAGTATATATGAACTTATGGTTCAAATCTGAAGTTGCATTAATTAGATTAAAAAATTTTCCCCTGAAAGGAGTTAGATGACTGGCACAACTATATTGCTAACAGAAAAGTATGATGTATAGGGGCAAGCCACTACTAATTTGAGATGGAGGGCATATATTTAAATTAAAAAATTATTAAAAATATGATTAAAATTGCAGCCTGGCATTGTGATGATCTCACAATAAATAATTGCTTGTAATCAAATTAACTTAAATTTTCAGTATTTTTTATAAAAGAGTATCTATTTAAAACTTTCAAAATTTTTCTTTGAAAATTTATTATTATAAATTCACACTAAATTATCTTAATAATGTTTATGAAAATTCTGAAAATTTTGTTATTGAAGAAAGATGTGAGTTTATACATAATTCTTTTTTAAATTTTTATTACTTTTGCTTTTTAAAGATTTGAATTTAGGAGTTTCATTCATTTAATCTTATGTTTTTAATATGATTTATCAGATATAATCTTTGAACATGAAAAAAGCAGTCAATATTTGATGTTAATTTAATGTTTTTTTTCTTCTTCTTACAGGTTTCATGAATAAAATCTATCATCCAAATATTGATGAAGTGTAAGTGAATATTTTATTTTTGAATTAATTGATTGATTTGTTTAAATTTAGTGTGTGTGTGTGTATATATATATATATATATATAAAATTTTAAAGATTTCATAAATTTCTAAGGAGCATAATGAGTTGAAATAAAATTTCTTAATTGTAAAATATTTAAAGTAGTTACTTAAAATCTTTGACTTAGTTAAAGTGAAACTTTATTAAATTGACTGAATAGGAAAACTTTATTGATTTTAAACATAAAATTGTTTATTTTATTAAGATGCTTTCAGAATGCATTCTTTAAATGTATTCAAACAAAACTGGAAGATATTCAAAAATTTAAAATAAAAAAATTGAGTATAACACTAAAATAATGTACATTTTTAGTTGAGTTAAATATATCTTGCCAGTTGTCCTGATAGTAGTAGCTGATCTAAGTTTTTTAATCATAGCACAGTAATTAGATCATAAGATTCCAAAAAAATTTCTGGTACTGGCTATTTTAAATGTTAATGTTTGGAATGTTAAAAAAATACAAAATATAACTAAGTTTAATTCTAATGTTATAAGAATTTTTACATATAAAATGTAAACTGCTATATTACAGATCTGGAACAGTTTGCTTGGATGTAATCAATCAAGCTTGGACAGCACTATATGGTAAATATAACTATCATTTTTATTATATATATAATGTATTTGTGTGATAAATATCATATGTATATATATTGTTCTGAAGTTTCTTGATTAGTGAGTTATCATTAGATAAACCTAATAATTTATGTAGAGAATACACTATTAGTTCTAATTGTCACATATTTGAATTCATGGGACTTATGAATCAGTTTTAAAGGTCACTTTTATAAATGAAATATCAGCCAAATATAAAACTGTTACTGGCATTTAGTACATTGAAATTTATGCATTAGTTTCAATTTACAGGATGTAACAATGCATTATTCTTTCCCTTTGTCAATCTTCTTACTCTCTTAATTCAAGGATCTCTAACAATCCACGAAAAACCTTTTTACGAGTGTTATGTCACTAGTAAATTCCACAAGTACTTTCGACCTCCACTGAGGTCTGCTTCAGGTGGTGACTGGCCGTGTTTCGACCCGACCGTCATAACGATGTTGCCAACGATGTAAATAAATAAATGCACGCGTCAGGTTTCACCCCTCTGACTGACACTGTTCGAATTTCTCGAACAAATACTTCCACGCCTGTGCAAGCGTTTCCCCATCCTTGTAGTTGATGCAGTTGCCCCCCCTGGTAGCTTTATAAATCTCCCAGGCCTCCAGGTGACGGATGTGATCCGCGCGGAACGCTTGTCTGAGGGATGAAACCCGATGTGCGCATTTATTTATTTACATCGTTGGCAACATCGTTACGACGGTCGGGTCGGAACACGGCCAGTCACCACCTGAAGCAGACCTCGGTGGAGGTCGAAAGTACTTGTGGAATTTACTAGTGACATAACACTCGTAAAAAGGTTTTTCGTGGATTGTTATTATTCAACACAGTGTTAAGTTGTTGGAAGTCGTTTATCAAGGATCTCTGTATAAATGAAGATATTGGCTCTGGTTTTATTTTTCTTTACTTGTAAATATTTTCTGAATTTATAATGATTCATCATGTGAAGTTCAAAATTATTTTCTATTAAAATTAATTGTAATTTGGATTATATATTAAAAATTTTGATTACAGGTAACCTTTGATATACACAGTTAATTGATTCTACAGATATCCAGCATATAACAAAACTACACATACAAAATTAATTCATGAATTAGGTAATTTGGAATTCATCTGAAATTGTAATTTTTACATTTATATTTGTTGGAGTAAAAACATGGAAAATGAAGAAATTAAGTTTTAAAAAATTATTGAAGAATTATTAAAGCTTTGAGTACAGGCATACCTCGACTTACGTCGTTTCGAGTTACGTTGTTCCCGATTATACGTCGTTTGTCAAAAAAGTATGTGGAAAAATAAAAATCAAGTTTTTCATTTTATTCGACTTTACATCCGTCCACCACAAATATTGAAGTCGTAATATCACTAGAAAAACGTTTAAAGCACATAAAATCGTATTAAAATATATACAAGTATGTACTGTATTTACAGTACATGCATTCGTAAATTTAGATTACTTTTTTTCCGTACTATATTAAAAACTCAAATTTACTTGTTTATAAGCTTAAAATAGATCCTTATTAACCATATATTATTAAAAATGCATTAATAAATAAAATACAGAACCCGGAATGGTCATTTATGGTTTAGCCTAGTGATAAGTAGATTTGGAGACAAGTAAATTCGACTTACGTCATTCTCCTGGAACCAATTACCGACGTAAGGCGAGGTATACCTGTATTATGTAGCTGCATACAAAAATAAAAAAAATTGCAGAAAATAACATTAAGGATTAGAGTGGTTAGACTGACCACTAAAGCAGCCCAAAAGAAAAAGCAGGAAGTAAAAATTTCAAAAATCAAGCAAAATATTTTGCTTATAGTTGCTGCCTTATTTTTCTTACTGTAGTTTCCCAGAAAAGATATGGAATAAAACATAAATGTTTGCTGAAATTACACTAAATATGAAAATTAATTAAATTATCCAAATAAAAGTATGGAACTAGAAAAAGTAAAGTTCATTTTCTTACTAGCAGTTGAACACACAAAGGGATTGGTTCAGCATTGTTAGCTTTGAGAGCTGTCAAGTTGGTAATGTTGAACTTTCCTCAGAGCAGATCCATATTAACTGAAAGCATATATCAAGAGTTATTATAGTTTCACTTCATTTGTTTTCATAATACCTGTTTGGAAATAAGGTGTTTTCAAAACTATGAAGTCTGTTTTCCTAATTTGTAAAATGTCTAATTGAAAATTTTTCAATAAATGTTGCTAGCAAGGAATAACATTAAATGCCTTTTTACTACTCAAAAATTTTATGGAAATTTAAGTCATGGCATTTATTTTCAACGATAGCTGTTACAAATGTATTGTACAAAATATCACAAATGTATTTAATCAACATTACAGCTTAATGAAATTTACCTTTTTATCTAAAAATGTTGCATAGTCACTCTTGTATTGAATAGTCTAAACTTAACTGTTTTTGTAATTGCTTTCCATGCATTCATTATCTCTAATTTAAGCTCTCTAACATTAAGTTGACAGATTTTATTTAAACTATTGAACTAATTATCCCCTATAAATTTTCAGTTGGATTTATATCTAGATATCTGATTGGTAAAGAAATTGCTTCAATTTTTAAGTTTTGAATATTTAGACATGTGGGCTTAACTTTGGAATCAACAATGCATGTGTCATGAGTCACATGTCCCTTGCTCGTATTGTTTGTTTATAACAAGGCTTTGTTCTTACATGTGGTAAGAACAAAGCCTTGTTATATATGTTGCATTTGCAATGTTGGAAGGAAATAATCAATAAATTTGCATCAGATTTTGTCAAAAACATGAAGTGTATAAGGACTTAGACTTTTAGAAAGATTGTATAATTATATTCAAGTTTTCTGGCATTTGAGAGATGCAGTTTATTGCAAAAGCCATTCTGATGCAATGTCAAGTAGTGACTTTTCCACAGTAATACACTTGCCCTTGCATCAGTTTGTGAAGCAGTTTCTCATGAAGTATCACATTCCATAAGACTGACAGCTATCCTGTTTGTCAGATCTTGTTCCCTGTGACTTTCCTTTTTCCCAAAAATCAAAAACTTTTTGAAAGGAAAGCTATTCCAGGATGTTGAAAAACTACTGTGCAATGGAATGTGACAAGGCAGCCATTCTGTTTTGTATTATTTTAAAGTATGTTTCAAGCACTGGAAATAGTTGGACTAAGTGTATGACTTCTTCAGGAAGAGGACTACTTCAAAAATATGTTACAAATCTGTAAGCATTTTTAAAATAAATTCAATCTGGATACTTTGACCAGATTTAATTTCACAAATCTGTGTGTGATCAAAACTTGCTAAAAATAGTTCTTAATTTTGTAAATTGTAGACTTAGTTTTTTTTTGTCTTAGATAAAAGTGTAATTCAATCATTTTTTCTAATTAGATTTATCCAATATATTTGAATCTTTCTTACCACAACTTTTAACATATCCTAATCCAATTGATCCGTTGAATGGTGATGCTGCAGCTATGTATTTACATAAACCAGAAGAATACAAAAAGAAAGTACAAGGTAAGTAATTCAATGTAAATCTCTAACTTGTAAAAATGTTTACTTGCAATAAAAATATTTTTATGAAGAAATTTAAACTAACTACAAAAATTTGTTGAATTGAGACACTCAGTTCAACAAATTTTAAAAAATTATAAAAAATAACATTATTTTATATTCTTACTAAAATTCATTTTTCTTTTTATAAATGAACATTATGTATTGCTTTAGTATAGTTGATTGTGGTTTTAAAACCATTTTCCAAAAGCATGGTTTGATATCTTATAGAGAGCACTTAAATTATTTTAATTTTTTTCAACATTTGGAATATGTTAGATTTTCATTAAGTAGTTCTAAACATAAATTTCTTATATTTAAAGCTCTTTTATTAGACACAAATGTGAAAAAACGATTTTGATAGGTAAAAATGTATTTAGAGAAATTCTATTATATTTGATAGCAATATTTCAGAGCAATGATCTCCAAAATGGATTTGCCTTTTAGGCTGTAGTGGATCAAGCACACTCTTTAAAGGAAATTGGGTGTTAGGGGCATTGGAAGACAAGGGAAACAAACACACAATTTTACTATTGAACTTTCAAACAGATACATTTTGAAGTGTTTTTGGGACACGACTTTATGTATAGGAGATTTCACGACCTTTTCTCTTCATAAAGGTGGTGAAAAAATATACAAATTGCAATCATATGAATCAAGCAAACTGTTTGCAGTAACTATTGGAGAAATTGATCAGTTTATTAATAGTTGCTCATAAAACTTTCACTGGCTTTAAGTTTAGTGATAGTTTGACTGTATAAATATTATTGTATTGTTGTATTATTTGCAGTTTTAGTCATGGGTTGAGTTTAAGGGGAACAAGACAAAAGAAAATTTAAGACAATAAAACAACATGTTCGTTCACTTTCAGGTCCTCAGTCTAGCTTTATTCTTTTTAGTGTTGCCAACCTCATTCCTTTTGGAATGAGGTTGGCAAAACTAAAAAGGAATGAGGTTTCCTTCCTTTCCATTCCAAAAGGAATGAGATTACCAAAGCAAATTACACAAAATTTACAAAAATTTTAAAATATTAAATTGCCCCTCCTGAAAAAACATCATGGAGCCTCAGGAAGGTTTGACTGGGTATTTATTACACAATTTATTAGCTTGAACTCTAAAGTTGATTGGATTATAATATGGTGTGATTTATATATATAATATCAGTTAATTTATTTAATGATTGAACAGGCCTGTCTATTTCTACATTACAAGGAGATATTATCTTTTAATATGGTGAATTGTCCATGATACTTGGGAGCAAGTTTTCCTTGGTTGGAGTAGAAAAAGGTTTGTAGTAGTATTTGATCTCCTACTTTAAAGTTTGGAGTTTGGTGTTGACTATTATACTTATCTGTTTCTTTCATGAGCTATTTCTTCCATGCTTTGCTTAGAGAAAAATAATTTAAGTTGTCAGGTGTATCGGAGATTTCTCCATACATCGAAAACATTTGAAGGAATCCTGTTATAGTATGTGGTGTTTGATTGTATTGTTTCATGACTTCACATAGCATTTGAGTCCAGGATTGTTTTGGATTTTCTGAATATTTTATTCTTAGCCTGGGGACAAGTGTGGCATTTAGTCTCTCAACTATCCCATTGTGCTGAGGTCTGAGTACTTGTTAGATGTTGTTTGATTCCATTCCGTTCTAAATATCTTCTGAATCTAGAGGAAGTAAATGAAGGTGCTCTATCTGTTAGTAAACGTTTTGGGCTGCCTGTTTGTAATAATTTGCCTGGACAATCTATGTAGGTGTTTATAGAAGTGGATTTGGATGGAAAATACCAAGTGAACCTAGAAAAGTGATTGATGGCAACATGAATGCAGCCTTTAGTAGATCTGTATCTTTGCATTCCAGAGACAGTATCCATTGACAACATGTCAAATGGAGCTTTTGATAGAGGTAAGTCATCTAACAGCCAAACTTTTTATGATTGTATGTGTCTGCTTTCTGACAAACATCATAATATTTAACAAACTCTACAACATCTTTGATATTTGGCCAATAGTAATGTGGACTGATTAGTTTCAGCATCTGTGTTATACCTGGATGACCATAATGTGTATATGCCCTTGATAGCACCTTGTACTGAAGTGATGGAGGTATGAGTTTCTTTGTAAATTTCTTCTTTCTGATACAGATTACGATCTCGGAAGAACTTGGGTGAGATGAGTACCACTGAGCCTCTGTGAGCTATCACTGAGGAATTCTTTCCTCACTGGCAGCTCACAGAGGCTCCTAGATAAAAAATAATGAGCTTCTGTATTCTGGCTTCCCTTCTGATGTATGTCATCCTGATACATGCTCAGTTTCAAAGACCATCTAAATAATCTTCCAGATGACTTTTTATACTTCTCAACTGCTTTAAAGCTTGATGATCAGTGTGTATGGTGAAATAGATATGAAGATAAAAATAAAATTTTTCAATAGATGCTACAATAGCAAGGTATTCTTTTTCACTAATAATGTATCTTTTTTCATATTCACATAAGGACCTGGAGAAATATGCAATAGGAAGTAATCCTCTAATAGTGTTCCTGTTTCAAGATACTCCCTATACTGTCTCCACTAGCATCTGTATAAAGATGTGTAGGAAGCAAAGGGTTATACAGTGGTTCCTCATATAACGGACGCTGCGAATAATGGACTGTCTGTCTGGTTATTACGTGATTCGAGCAACGGACTGGCTGCGAACCATGGACTTTCTGTTTGGCAGTTATGTGAGACGAACAAGTGCGAATGATGTTTCCACTCTTTTGCCATTGCCAATGACAATCTGCTATTTTTATAATATATTAGTATTATTAGAATATATTATTAGTATATCTGAAGTACAGAGTTCCCGTTGGGATTTGGCTTGCTCCCTTGTTTATTATGTACATCACCTCAGTGCAGGGTATTTATATTTATTCAAGTGTTGTGCAAATCATGGTTTCTAAAAAACAAAGGTGATTTCAATTGAAACAAAGCAAGAAATCATCAGGAGGAGTGAAAGTTGACACGAACTTCCTTGTCAAATGGGGAGAGGTTCAGGAGTTTACCAATGCTCATTATCCAAACAGATCTGAGGCCAACAGGGTCAATGATCTCTACGACGACATCCTTGCCCGTCATTTCCGACAGGTGTTGAAGAAGAGAGAAAAACAGACCATCTTGGACATGTTTTTCAAGAAGCCAGCGGGCAAAAAACAAAGGATGGAACAAGAGAAGTTGACCCTGCAAGTTCCAGTAGCCTCTCCTGAATCTGACTCCAATTAAAAAACAATAAAAAAAAGACCCGCTGCAATGTGTAAAAAGTCTGTATCTGTATGAATGTGTAAAGAAAGTGTTCTTCCACCTCCCCCTCACAACATCTGACTACCCGGCATAATTGGTGTCTGCTCCATTTTCATTTTTTTTATAGTACAGTATGGTTATTTTATGCTGTGGAATGAATTATATGTTTTAACATGTATTTCTATGGGAAAATGTGTTTCGTATAACGGACTTTTCACTTAACGGACGTGCACCTGGAACAGATTAAGTACATTATATGAGGCACCACTGTACGTGTTTAAGATGGGCTGGTGTGGTAAGTGCTCATTTTAATTCCTCAAAAGATTCTTGATATTTAGGTGTCCAAGCCCAATTTTGATACTTCTTTAGAAGCTTATTTAGAGGGACTCTTAAATTTGCATAATTTGGAATAAATTGATAGTAATGATACAGGATTTTTAGGGTCCATATAATTGTTTGATATTAGTTGGACATTTTAACTTTTGTATAGTTTCTATATTTGATAATGAGGGGGAATAACTTTCTGGTTTGATGTTGAACCCAGGTAATTAATCTCAGATCTAACAAATTGACATTTTTTAAGATTTAAGTAACCTTTCTTTGAACATAATTCAAACACGTGTGTTAAATGTTTTAGGTGTTCATCCATATTTTATCTAAAAATTAACAAGTCATCAAAATAGTTGATGAGAAAAGGAAATCTATATTTGATATTTGAGAACTCTGAGAAATTTGGGGTGACATCTTTAGGCCAAATGATAAACAATTCCACTGGAAGTGACCAGAATTTGTTACAAATGCAGTTAGTTCTTTGTCTTAAGAATGAACAGGAACCTGCCAATAGACTGACAGACTGTGTACAGTAGAAAATATATTTTTGCACCTATAAGTCTATCCAACAGCTCATCTATTCTGGGAATAGGTTCATTGTTAATTTTAATCATCTTGTTTAACTTCCTATAATCCATACATAGTCTAGTTTTTCCCTCATCTCTTTTCTTAGATAATGTGACTAGGGCAGCATACAGGGATGACAATGATTCAGTTAATCCTGATTTTTAGCATTATTCCACCTGTCTATCAATCTCTTCTCTATCCCAGTAAGATGCTCTGAAGTATGGACCTTCAGACCTTGAGGATGGACCTTTTGTCCTTGAGTATTCTAGGATAATCTATTTTGAATATTCTAGGGTAATCTATTTTGAGGGCTGGCACTGAACTTTTCAGCAGAAAAAAAACACCCTGAAATTCTAAAATAACCTTTAGGGATGTTGTTAACCCTAATCTGAAGGATAAGCAGAAGCTAATGTTAAAAATATTTAGAAGAGCATCTTTTAAGGCACTAGAGCTATCTCTACCCCTAAAAGTAACTGCTACATTCTGAGCCAAAGGTGTGAAGACAAGGTTAGGAGCATGAAGAGTCTCCCTTTGATCTATCTTATATAAACTATGACTATTGTTACTTATAATATTACAAGAATGATTAATATCCCTACTTTAGTGACTATTTGGGGAACTAGAGTAATTTGAAGGTACTTCAAAAGTAATAGGATCTAATGTTAGAATAGTCTGATTTTGGGAGATCTGATTAAGACTGGAATCTATGACAAGACTAAATTTTGTAATGTCTGGGTAAGATAAGATTAAATAAGGGAAATACCTGGATGCTACATGTAAAGTAATGCTTTTAGTTAGGTTACATACGTAGCGAGGGCCGTGGAAGTTCTTCCGTGCCGAATATCGGCTAGATGCTCTTGTATTCTGTCTCCCAAAGATCGTTTGGTGGAGCCTATATAAATCAGATTCCTATCGCACCTGTTGTCCTTCACAGGGATACTATAGATTCCAGGGCTTCTGATGGGGTTAGGAGGGTCCTTTCCATTACATAAGAGGTTGAAGATGGTGGGACACCTCCTAAAAGCTAGACGTAGCCGACTATAAGCTAAGCTTGCAGCAAACATCAGCTATGTGTTAGCTGGTTTCTTGTTTTAATTTTTACAAAATTTATTGCAGAAAAACTATTCACATACCTAAGTTGTAGAAAATAATGTTTGAATTTTTGCTGCATACTTCCTTAAGCTAGAAAATTGATATATTTATTCATTTTATGCGCCAAGGGCTGCAAAAAATATTACTGCGGACTGCAGGTTGCCCATCCCTGGTTTAAGGCATATGTATCAATTTGCGAGTGACATTACTGGAAATCTTATCAATGCAAGTGAAATAATGAGGGCTATATAATAATACATAGATATGTCAGTATCAAGTGCATTTTTTTTCTCTTGCATGCATAAAAATGGCAAAGTTACTGATGATTAAAAATATGCTAAGGAAAGCAAACATGAGGAGTGATTGATTCTTTGTGGTGCTCTTTCCCTTACTCTTCCAAAACAATAAGTCATCACAAAATTTAAAAATGGGTCATTTTGTCTTCATTACAGTTTTGATTTAGCACAATTGGATTTCCTGCTTATTTAGACCATTCAAGGCAGCACTGCAGTTCTGATTTTATTGTGGCAAGTGAATTTTTTGCCATAGAAATAGCCAATAGAGAGAACATGTTCAGAATAACCTAAGTTTGAGTTTAAAATATTTATTGAATAACCACTGAACAAACTGGTCTATTGTGGCTTACAGTATAAAGTTTGATCTGTGGACTGCATTCTTCAACTCCTTTCTTGTAAAAAGGGAATCATTTCACATTGTGTACTAAATATTCAGAAAAAACTAAATTTTTAAAATTAACTTTTTCCCCTTAATATATAATTTTTCAATAAATTGTTTCTCAAATATTTGGTCAGCATAGCGTAAGTTTGTCTTTACAATTGGGAGTTTTTTCCACCCATCTTAAATCTTTGTGCTCAACTAATTGTTTCAGATCTAATGTGATTAGACCTCAAACAATTCCTGGATTGTCCATAAAGCTTGATCTTTATTATCCTTTCATAAATCATAGAGAACCAAATGAAAATATTGGATTTTTTTTCTTTTCACTTTATAATCTGCATTTTTTGTTTTTAAAATCATTACTACTGTTTTATCTATTTTTCCTTCATTTTTTATTTTTACAATTTTATTCTTGTTTTTACTTCTTTTGTTACTGAACTTTTACATTCTAACTGTAGCTCGTTCTGTTCTATTTCTTTTAATGCAGTATATTCTGTATAAACATAAACTGTTCAAAATAAAACTTGAATGCCACAATTTTGTTTCTGAATGTTTAAGTTGAGAGTATATATACAGTGGTGCCTCGTATAACGTACGCCTCGAATAACGGACTTTCTGTTTGACTGTTACGTGACTTGAGCAACGGACTGCTGCGAACAACGGACTTTCCGTTCGGCAGTTACGTGAGACGAACAATGGACTTTTATACAGTGGTGCCTCGTATAACGTACGCCTCAAATAATGGACTTTCTGTTTGACCGTTACGTGACTCAAGCAACGGACTGCTGCGAACAACGGACTTTCCGTTCGGCAGTTACATGAGACAAACAATGGACTTTCTTGGAACAAGTGCGGATGATGTTTCCACTCTTTTGCCGTTGCCAATGACAATCTGCTATTTTTAGGATATATTATACTAATAATACATTCTAATAATACTATCTGAAGTAGAAATGTAATGTAATATATGTTGATGATTTAAATAAACATTAAATGTAATGTAATACAGTATATGATGAAGATTCAAATAAACGAAATGTAATTGTGTAGATGCCAAGGTGGCGGGACGAAAAGAGGTTGTAAAAAACAAACGGAGCGAGAGTAGCTCGTAGAAGTGTTTAGTGATCTTAATTAATAAAGAATTATTCGTATCATATAATCTGGCAAGTTAAGTCATTTATAATGCATCATGGCTTCTAAAAAAAAAAAAAAGAAAGGTGATTTCAATTGAAACAAAGCAAGAAATCATCAGGAGTGAAAGTTGACAAAAACTTTCTTGTCGAATGGGGAGAGGTTCAGGAGTTTACCAACACTCATTATCCAAACAGAGCTGAGGCCAACAGGATCAATGATCTCTACGATGACACCTTTGTCCGTCATTTCCGACAGGTGTTAAAGAAGAAAGAGAAACAGACCACCTTGGTCATGTTTTTCAAGAAGCCAGCGGGCAAAAAACAAAGGATGGAACAAGAGAAGTTGACCCTGCAAGTTCCGGTAGCCTCTCCTGAATCTGACTCCGATTAAAAAACAATAAAAAAAGACCCGCTGCAATGTGTAAAAAGTCTGTATCTGTATGAATGTGTAAAGAAAGTGTTCTTCCACCTCCTCCTCACAACATCTGACTACCCGGCATAATTGGTGTCTGCTCCATTTTCATTTTTTATGGTACAGTACGGTTATTTTATGCTGCGGAACGAATTATATGTTTTAACATGTATTTCTATGGGAAAATGCGTTTCGTATAACGGACGTTTCACTTAACGGACGTGCACCTGGAACGGATTAAGTACGTTGTACGAGGCACCACTGTATATATCTCTGCAAATTTGAGATGATTTTTTTTTGTCAAAGTAGAGTACAGGAGTTTGACTGTATTACAGCTTACCTAGTCTAGAGTAAGCTTTATTTCCAATATTCTTTTTATGAATTTGTCATATTTCTGCTTTTTCTAGATAAGAATATTGAAAGTTTTTATTTCAAACTAGCTACAAGGACCTGCTTCGCTGGGTTTTTATTTGTTTGTACATTTGTATGTAATATAGTTTTTTTTATGTATAAAAGACTGTTTTTCTAAGTAATCTAGAATCTAGCTGCAAGGACCCGCTTTGCTGGGTTTTTATTTGTGGGCAAAAAGTAACGATAGTGAAGATTAAGATAATTACATTATAGCCAATCTTACCCGTTTTCACAGAATGCAAGAATTAGGTCCCCCGTTTCCAGACTAATTAGAGAATTTTTACGTTTAGTCAAACGAACTATTTTCAACGTTTCTGGAACGTTTACGATTGTTCTATAATCGAACCAATGTTCGAATTTTATGTTCGAATTTAATTTGAATTTGTTTGAACAAATTCGAACAAAACATTTGAAATAGAAAGCCACTTTCAACCACTTTCAAGCCCATATCTCCCGCACCCTTATAGCTATTGAGACGCAACCCCCCTGGTGCACGAATGGATACTTCGGGCTACTACCACATACAAACACCATTCACATGTGATGTGTAGTTTTGGTGGAAAAGTGAAATATAGGGACATGTCCATTTTTATATATATAGATTTCATTTGTAAGTCCATTTTAAAAATTCACAAATAAGTATTACTTTTATTAATCTTAAACTATAGGTCTTAAACTAGACTCCTTTTTCCCCTTCCTATAGAAATAGCCTGTAAATACAAAATAAAATTAATATACTTGTATAATTAGTCAAGTTGGGAGTAATTTTGACTCATTTTTATCAGATATTGGTGAACTAATGAGAATTTATCTTCTTGAAACAGCTTTCTTTTAATAGTCCATTCTTGTAAACCATATTTCTATAGCTTTGTTCTTAAGATTCACTAGCTTAATAATTCTGTACTGTTTAATGTAGTTTGATTAGGAAAACCTAAGATTTTTTTCTAAATCTCTTCTCCAAAAGCCTTTTAGCAATTTAATCTGATCTTCAACAGAACAAAATAAAATAGTCTTGGAAATCAAACATTTTTACATTAAATTTTAATTCTTCCAGTAAAAACTATTCTTAACTAATTTCTTAATTGGTAGATATTTGAAAGTTTTAATTTTGTGAAGAAAAAAGGTAAATTTTGAAAACTTTACTAAAAATTCAGGGGGGGAAAACTATAGCTAGTACAGAACTTTAATGTATAGTAATCAAAAGGCTCAATTTCTCAGGTATTCAACATTAATAATAAAAAGTACCCGAATGAATCATTTCTGTTTTGATTTAGATAAGATATAAAAATATATATAGTACAAAGATTAATTTTTGTCCTGATAGAACTTTTGTATGCAGTATTATTTGCATTAATTATTTTGCTGTTTTTTCAGTAATTATTACAAATTGTTGGTGGCTAATCATGTGGTAAGTTATGTTGAAAAATGAATATGCTTGATTTTAAAATAAATTTACTACTAGTAAAAATCACATCATTTAAATGTTCTATATTTGTGTATAAATTAAATATATAACAGACAACAAAAATAATCTGTACCAAACTAATTTTTATAAAAATGAACTTAATTATCAACCAATCCCTACCTGTCTTAATTTATCAAACACATTGCATAAGAGAAGCTTTTCAAATGTAATTTTTTTTTTATTGAATTTATGCAATTGAATCTCAATAACGCTTATTTTTATTAAAGTTATATCTAGTGCTGCTATAGTGTAACAGATGCATTTTATTCTGATAAAAATATCTATCTAGACAAGCTAACCTAAACATTTGATGTGGACATGCAGTTTATCTTAGATTTAACCTAACATATAAGTTGAAAAACTATTTACTAAAATTATGACATCATTATTTATATGCAGTAGTCTATACTAATATTATAAAGAGGTAATGTTTGTAAGTTTTGATGTAGCAGGTAATCTCCGAAACTACTCATCCGATTTCAAAAATTCTTTCACCAATATTTAGAATGGAACTTCAGGTTGGACATAGGCTATATATTATTCCGTTAAACATTCATGTAAATTAAAAGATATAATCTAGGTTAAGGCTTTTATGTCCAACAGATGGCGCTACGAGTACGACGCCCTAAGTTTGCTTTTCTGTGAAAATGAAGTAAAGCAGATCATCTATCTATCTATATGAATAAAAATGTGATGTTCGTTTGTTCCTACCGATTCCTTTGAAATTTTGACACAACGCTGCATTCGAATACGCACGTGTTTTTATATAACATACATGTCGAAATTCCCCCACTGGGGGGAGGTGGACAGGATTAATTAAGGCTTACCGTAAAGAACTCGGCTTCTATTATACTATTTTAGATGCAGTTTTTTGCATTTTTGATTGCGTTTTAATAGGGTACGTCAAGAATGTACACTAAGAAGGGATTTTTCGAAAAATTCCCCCCTCCCAAGGGGGAAGTGTTATACATTTATAATAGATACATTTTGAGCCACAACAACGCATGATGGGGTCTGCTAGTATTTAATAAAGTTACTTAATTTGAATAAGATCATCTAACTTTGAGATTTTCAGGAATTTGAATGGAGAATAAAAATTTCTGCTTATATATCCATCCATATAAGCAGAAATTTCTAAATAAATATGTCAAAATAAAAGGTCATTTTATGTCACATGCTAAATGAAAAATCTTTATTCAGAACAAATAATTCATATGAATAAAGTTGGTTTTTTCCTCTACTTTAATTCTTTACAATTTCCTTTAAATTTGAGAATATACAAGCAAATACTGAATACAACATAATTTATATGAAAATGTTATGTAAATTTATCATTAAATTTCAGATTTTTTTTCAGAATATGTCAAGAAGTATGCAACCGAAGAAGCTCTTAGAGAACAAGAGCAAGAACAATCCAGTAGTGAGAGTTCAATGAGTGATTTTTCAGATGATGAAACACAAGATATGGAACTATAACATAACAGAATGGGGAATTGGGATTGAAGGGAGGGGGGTGGGATATAGGGAGGGTAATTATGGGGAGGGGTGGGTGGGGAAATGTGTTCATAAAAAAAACCATCATGTGTAAATGACCATGTTGAAGATGGTTTAGAGGCATTTGTTACCATGAAGCTATTGATTTCAAAATCTTTTTGTTGTTGATACATTTTATCAAAATTTTAAACTAGATCTCTTACTTCATTCTGTTGTATTGTTTAGATTCCAAGCATAGTCTGTAAAATTAATACTTATTTAAAATAAAATATTTGAAATAGTTCTGGAAAATGTCAATTAAATATTACTGTTATTGATACGGATTAAAATATTTCCACAGAAACATTCCTGAATTATAGCTTGCATTTAACTTTATGAATATTATTTATTAAATATTTCATTCAGATAAATTTGTGTATCAAATGGCCTCATCCATCTTCATCTTCTGTTACTGTGGATGTTAAATCTAAATGATGTATTAATGGTAACTTCTAAAAACAGATCTGTTAATGTTCTGTATAGTAGTTCATGGATAGTTTCTTCATAATCAGTCAGTGTTACAAAAACTTTAGTGTTTTTTGCAAGATTTCATTGTGTAGGCAATATTGCCAGCAGATTTTCTTTTAGCATGCATGTGTGTGTGTGAAAATGTGTGAATGTCTGTGTTTAAAATGTAAAGAAAGAAACACTCACAATGAAATTCTTAGCCTTGTTGGTTATCTTGGATGTCCCACATTGTATTGCGGACATACTTGTATGTTATAGTTTGAATTGTAGGGTTGGGATTATGTAGATTTTGGTGTTGGATGTTATATTAGTAAAAAATTTAAGTGATTGATTCAGAGTTATTGTGAGATCAATGTTTATGTTGGTATGAATGAATTTTTTAAATTAGATTTCAATTGTTATTATCAATTAATCAGTAACAATAGCAAATGCTTAACTTTGTGCTGTGAATTGTTAAACGACAAAATTCTATAAGCTTGAATACACTGGACTGTTGATTTGTTAGAATATATTATCATTCTTTGTAAATAGATTTCCTCTTACAAAATTTGAAAGAAAATGCCATAATGTATGTATGTGTATGCTTCTTTGTCCAGAACCATATCACATTCAATATATATATATGCTCATATTTAATATAGTTTCATATTTTTTGTCTTTAGCATAACCAGAGAATTTTAAATGCTTATTATGTATGAAATACAAGAACTTTCAGTTTGGCTAATTATCATTATATTACATAAGTTTGAATGTTTGAATTTCATGATTGTCAGTCATACATTCATTACCATTAAATTTTTGATATTTTTGGTCAGACATAATCAGGTAACAAATTCAACCATGATTCATCTTATTGTTCTTGCCTGTATCTATAAAGATCTAATAAACACATAACAAATGGCTATTGCCTAGATTTTTATAGATCATATCAAAATATTTGATGTGAAAAATAATTTTTTTTAATAAAAAAAAAATAACATTTTTTTTCTCTATAAACTAATATCCCATTTTGGATTTATTTAAAAACTTCCTAATGAAAAATGTGACATTTTGCCATTTATATATTTTTTATTACTAACCATTTCTATTGCTTTCTATGTATGATGTGTAAATTCAACAATTGTGTATATAATCAGTTTGAAACTTAATTCTAAAATATTAAATAAATTATATTCCCAAATATATGCTATAAATTCCAAATGGGATATAATGTACATTTTTATGAATTATGAAAAATAAGTTTTGAATGTACAGTAACCATTTAATATATTTTTTTAGTATTCTATAAAATTGAGTCTTAAACTATTTGTTGGTATTAACTGAAACTCGATCACCGCTGCTCTTCAATACTAATTGAAAGCATTTTATCTATTAATGCCAAATTAACATCAGAGATTTTAATAGTACAGTATAGCTTTGGAAATTACTTAAGACAGGAAAAGAATTTATCGAATTAATAACAGGATCGACACGAATTTATCAGCTCGTTTTCAGAATTAAATTTTAAAAATATGTAAACACCGGATAAAAATATATACTGGAATAGCCGAAGATGCCATTTTTTAACATTAAACAAAATTTACGTATAAATCAAAAATCAATACAACTGTAATGAAGTGTGAAAATATCGATTCGTGTAACGTATTAACATAGAGAACATCATTACTAAAATTTAAAATCGTGTTACAATTAGTGTTGCAACGAATAGTATATTCGGCCAAACTATTCGGCTTGATTAACGCACGTACGAAAATTGGCGCGCAAACCTCATTATGGTAAGGACTCTGCTCTCTATTGGCACGCTGTCACTACGCTTCGCCAATCGCGTTAATTCTTGACAGTTGTAGCGGACAGATAAGCGCGTCATGGCAGTATGTGATAAATGATGATATCAAATGTGAATAACAATGAAATGACCTACACGTGTAAATGATGGAAAAAGAACAGAGTAGGACGGACCGCGAAGTGAAAATGTGAAAATAAATATGAAATTGAGTTGATAACATAATCGATCAAGTCGAAGCAGTTTATTGGCGCGAAATTTGCGGCTGTCAATGCCAAACAATTGTCATAGACTTCATTACAAGCATTTAGCTTTCCGAAGTCACTTAGCGTGCACGGGCGAAAGCCTTAGGACCGTTCGGGCTACCGAGCTGTCTCGAATCTGTGAAATCATAACTGTGACATACCGATGTCCTGTCTGTCTTTTTTCTCCGTTATCACCAGGTTATGAGTCACGTAATTATAAAATGGAAAAACTGCGACGGAAAAGTGACGAATCGAAAGTATCGTGAGCGCGTATTATGATGTATGCATAGGCATACATAGACTAGAGAGATAGAGGAAAGAGAGAGGGAAGAGCAAAGACGAGCGCTTAAGAAGGATAGGCAGGGTCAGACCCTCAGATATGTGCGACGATTCTCGAACGAGTAGCCCTGGATTACCCTAAATTGAAAGAAAACTCCGAGCTCGAGCTAAAGCTCGACAATCATCGAGCTCATGCTCGGATAAAAACAAAAGACGAACAAGTCTGACGCAGATCCCTGTATTATTATCGTAAAATAATCAGAACAATTCTTCATTTCTTGTTTTTAAAAATCTTAATAAAGCTTAACTAAAATGTCTTAGGATTTTTATCAGAGGTATTAATTTGCATCTGATATAGAGTGCGCCAATGGCATAAAGGTTGAGAAAAGCGAAATCCTACTCGGGTTTAATATACACCTGTGTGCCTAGCACCAATCTATTTCTTTAGCTTCTGTTGTCCTATCCCAGACATGGCCAACATACGGCCCGCAGGCCATATCCGGCCCGTCTAATGAATTTATGCGGCCCGCGATTAATCTTTCAATATTAGCTACTCAAGTTCGAATAGCTCGATGAAAAATTCTGACGCCTAAGAAAAAGAAAAGGCCGCCAACTCACTGTGCGTTTAGAACGTTCCATTACAAATCTCTTAAGTACAGCGTAGTGTGTGAATAAAGCATGATAATGTGAAAATGTATCTGTAATCTCTCTGTGCAATTTAGTCTGTACGGGGTGACACCACAATGAGATCTCGCACCACCTCAAAATCTTCCTAGGGCAGCCAATTCGACCCGTGAAAAAGATTTCTTTCCAATTCGGCCGGGGCAAAAACTGTTGGCCACACCTGTCCTATCCTAAACCTTTCCAGTTTTAGAGGAAAACATAACGGTTTTAGGCTAAAACTTTTTCCGGCGAAACTTGTGGCACGAGGCGTAATAGCATCAGATCAGAAAGCAGTTTTACCTTATATTTACCCTAAATATAAGACTATCCTACACATTATCCTCAGCCATTGAAATTACTCTAGAAACGGCAGCACTGTGTACTAGAGCAATAGATCGTTTAAGAATTTAAGGCGCTGTCCGGAAGAAAGGCAATATATTTGAACAGTTAAGACAGTTGTTTCATGTACAACTTCTAGAAAGTCACCTTAAAGTTTTTGAAAGAGGAATACGTATTAAAAAATCTATTGGTTAATTCGTTTTTAAAATAGTCATTACGTGTGTTTATTATTATTATTATATTATTTTATCTTGGCTTTGGAGGCGCTAGCGGACTTCGGATGGGGATGATATAGACTTACATTTGGGGAGCTCGAAACGTCGAGAAATGCAAAAAAAAATTTGGAGATAATTTTTGTACGTATGAGAGTTTGTGGGGGGGCATGGTTTTCTTCACCCTGTTTGGCGCGTAATAACTCGTGCTTTTTGTGGAAAATTTCTGAAATTTTGCCAAGAGGTTTGTTTATTAAAGGGATTGACGCTGTTAAATTTTGGTGATTAAAGGTCGCGAGGGTGGAGAGATAAAGGGGATCGTGTGTATCTTCAGTAAAGTCGGACTTAATGACGATTTTACTCTTTATTAGAACTTTTTTTTTATAAAACCTCATACCTACCTCAATTTTGCCATTTTATAATACATATATTAACCTACACCATGTTGAAATTCGTTCAAATCCTGGCAGGTCCTTGAGTACCCTTTCGTGGTCGCGCTAGTGCTGCCAGCTAAAACGCGCACCAACAAAAATAATAATGGAGTAGTATATAGACATAGCCACAGCACTAGCGGAAATTTAGATTTTCCGACTAGAAGGCTTTGGTTAATTGACATTCGGATAATCGAAGCTCTACTGTAGTTATCTTCGATAGATGTCGGTTCATATGGAATCTAGTGGCTACACGCCTTTACTCAGTGAGACTTTTGGGTGATCGCTATGCGACTGAAGAGTTGGCCTTATGGAATGGCCTAAATGCGCGCGGGGGAACTTTTATAAGAAACTAGCCCCTATTCGAGCGTCATCGACATGGAGAGAGCCTGGAAAACTCCATGCTGCCAGCCCGTCCGAGCGAGGCGCGAACCCCCAGTGTTCAGGGTCTAGTCCACTCAGGTGGGGGGACGAAGACCGCTCGGCCACTTATGGGCCATAGTAGTTATATTTTATTTTAAAAACTTTATAACAGATGGCTCCACTAAATGTTGCCGGGAAAGTTAAGCAACTCGTTGCTGGATTTTTTACAAAATAAATTGATCAAGGCTATTCAGCATTTAAAAACGTGATTTTATAGAGCTTAAATAAAAATTTCAAGAAAAGTTTCGAATGTCTTTAATTTGGTTTATTTAAAAATATTCGATTTTTAAATTATTTTTTTGAAACCAATTCTCGAAAACTGGAATCGATAAACGGTAGAATTTTTAATGTATTTAAATTATTAACTATTTTTAAAAATATACTAATTATAATATTTTTGTGAAGTAATTATTTCATTACATTCATTGCAGAATTTGTATTTATTTAATAATAGGTAATTTGAATAAATTTATTATTTGAAGATGAGGAAAATGAATTGAGAAAGGAATTTATGAATATGGAAAGACAAATGGCCATCGAAAACATAAAAAAATGGTATTTTGAACAGAGTAAACGCCATTCTATTTTGTCATATCTTCAAAGATACAATGCATCTGAAACATTAAAGAAGTGGTACAGCGTCAATTGGAAACGAAAATTCATCTTTCATTATTTACAAAGTCGAATAATAGCTTCGGTCAATAGCTTGGTTGAAGATAATCGAATTTCCGAGTATTCGATTATTAATCATTACAATCAGAATTGCGAATGCAACGAATTAACTTCCGGAGACGAAGACATTGGTAAAGAATTAAGAGCCGATAATTTCGATGAAGAATTGCAAAAAGACGAGGCCGTTAATATTCAAAAGGTAAAATATGACGATTCGCTTTATCCAAGAGGAATGTTTAAGGAGAAACTATGCGAGAAAATAACTTTGGAACAAGCAATCTTATCTTATTTAGATATAAATAAAAATTCAGAAATTCTTCAATATTGGTGTGGGGATTCGGAAAAAAGAAATTGTTATTCGACAACCAATTCAATATCTTGCTATTATCAGTAGCGTAGTGTAGGAGGGCGGCACTTTTTAGGGGGCGGCAAAATTTGACAATAAATAATAATAATATCTTGTAAGAATTTGAACCATTTTATCTCATATTTTCGTCCACCTACGAATGAAATGAGCACGGAATAGTAGTTAGTGTTACCATCCGACTCGCCGTCTGGGGATATCGTGCGCAACCTATCGACCTTTATTTTTATTTTATTTTTTATTTTTTGCTTGTACGATTCATTCGTACTCATATACACCTCCAATATCTAATAGGGCTAAGTCATCTAGATTACTTACGTTACTCCTACCCAAGTCTCCCTAGTCGCTAACTGTAACTGATTTAGAGCCAGCATGCACTGCAAATTATTCTTTATTGCAAAATGACATTTAAACACATGCGTCAGGAACTTCTGTTCGAACAAACCTCACCTGCCGTCACGATCGGCGATTTTAAAAAGGTGGCAACACTAGCACGGAATTTTTCATTACTTATTCTATGACGAAACTGAATTTTAGTCTTTTAAATTGAGATACCTAAATAAGGGGGCGGCGAAATTTTCCTCCGCCCCGGGTGGCAGACACCCACGTTACGCCACTGGCTATTATAACAATAAGCGAATGGTACAAATATAACAAAAACAGTATACCTAAAAGAAAGAGACAAATACTGATTAATGATGCATTCTTGGTGTTTCTAAAAAGAAATCGGGCTTCCGAAATACTGCAGGCTTGGTGTAAGAACAATGAATGGAAACGAAAATATGTTATAGAGCAATTAGAGACATGTTTAACTACAATGATTATAGAAAATTGGTACAGTATGTGAAAATGAATGCTTTTTCTAGATTAAATGGAAGAGATCTTTATTCCCAGAAAACCGAAGATGAATTTTCACCTAAAGATGATTTATTTCAGGATAAATTGTCGGTGAACACAGAAGATGAATTATCACAGAGCGGATTGACAATGACATCAAATATAAAATCGTCGAAAGGTAAAAGATACTGCAAGCCCAAGATGAGAAAAAAATGGTGTTGCAATGTGGTGTAAATAATCTAAGTTTAATTTATTCTGTCTATGAATTAAAAACTGAAAATTGATCATTGATTGTAGAAAAATTACTTTTAATAAAAATATTTACCGTATTTACTCGCATATAAGACGATCTCGCTTGTAGGACGAGGTGTGACTTTAAAGATCAAAATAAAGAAAATTAGATTTATTAATACAATTCTAATTTTATTTCGTTGAATCACAAATAAAATATCAAATGCACGTAAATGCACACATTGCCCCGCAAAAATTACTAGCATTTTAAACTTCAAGGAAAAATCTTGTAAAATCGACAACATAATTTGTTCACGTAAAGCTGGACAATTGGGAACGTTTTTTGTCAATTCTTAACAGTCGAATTCACTCTTCGTCGATTAAACTTGTGTTTCTCCGAATTCTGATTTCCACATAATCATCTGTTTTCACATGGGAATGGATTAAAACTTATATCTGGCTTCCTTGAACTTTTGGAATTCAATTCAAAAGCTTTGCTATTCCTATTGCTATTCATCTTTACTCTTGACAATATACAAGAACGATTCAAACGACCCATATAAAACAATTTTGTTTCTAAACATCAGAAGGCGAGAATCCGGTAAAGAGTGCTAATACACGGTTTACAAAAATTATTGCAAAAACGAAAAGAATTCTTCGCTCGCGCGTATAGGACGACCTAGGTTTTTGAAGCAGTGAAAAATGAATAAAAACCTCGTCTTATATGCGAGTAAATACGGTATATGGTTAAAATTTTCAAATCTATATAAATTATTGGAATGGAANTACTTACAGGACACGGCAACTTTAAGCAATACTGTACTTGCATAGATTTAACCTTGGGGACAATCAACAATGCGATTGTGGTATTCAGGAGGACCAAACACCACTTAGTTTTTTGCTGCAATAGGTACAATCACATTAGGGATAGTTTAAGGAGAGCTGCTATTCTTGAAGGGTACAACTGGCTTTGCAACCCGCACCAACTCATTCATACGCTTACAATGTTCCATCATCTACTCGCATTCATATCCCTTGGTGGGTTATTGAGAGCACTCACTCCGGGGACACGGATGGCAATTAGCTTTCCCTTGCTTTGTTTCAACTGTCGGTATGTAGCTGCCTTTTAACTTTGCATTTTAATTTTTATTTTCCGTCTTCTTTTTCAGTCTAAATTCAGTTGGTCCACCAGTGGCCAAGCGGTCTTCGTTCCCTGAACACTAGGAGTTCGGTAGTTGGTTTGCGCCTCGCTCGGATGGGCTGGCACGTGGAGTTTTCCGGGTTTTCTCGACGTCTGTAACGACTAAATAGGGGCCAGTTTCCCTTCAAAAGACATCCCGAAACTTGGGCGATCCCCCTAGACAGATCGCCCAAGTGTTGCGTTGCCATAACTTAAGAAAACAAACTAACTAAATAAATTCGGTTAGTTTAAGTTAGTCCTAGTTGTAAGTTAGATTAGGGACTCTTAGCTTGGTTTCCGGTTAGGTTAAATTAGATTAGGGTTTGTAAGCTTTAGTCGTCTAGTTAGATTCGTTTTAGGTTATAATAGGTTATTTTATTTAGTTAGTAAGTTAATGTTAAAAAAGAGATTGGGGTCTTGCTTGTTTATCTTTTGTCGGTCCGTTCGTCTCGTCTAGTTTGTCGTTGTGTTCGTTTGTTTTTCGCGCTGTCTATCTAGCTGTTAAATAGTATTAAGATTCGCGCTTGCGTTCAGTTTTATTATTAAGCAGATATAAGTCTTCCTACTATCAGCCACTTGCACCAACTTCTACACTTAGCTATTCGTGGCGGTACTCAATTATTGGTGTTCGCTACACTCAGGTTTTCTTTTAGATCCTTCAGGGACTACGGCCTTGCAGCCTAAAAAAATGCACGTCAACATCACATCAAACGTAGAGGGTACTGTAGCCATGCGTACGCCGTTCAGAGGAATCTTACCTTTCTTACTGTCTATCTCCTCTTCCTCCTTTTTCTCCTCCCCTTTCTCTTACCCTCTTTTTTGCCGGCTAAACACCTCGTGTACAGCTGAAGTCTTTTTTATATCCATGTGTCAGATTTGCCGATTTTCGAGGGTCTACTTCTGTATCCTGCCAAACGTTTGTAGTAAGTCGAAATACCTTGTTCGAAAGATACTTTTTTCTTAGTTTTTTTAGTCTTCAGTTGCGAAATTTCAGGTTTTTCTACGAAGGGGTTGCAGAAATATATCGAAAAGTGCAAAAATCGGTAAAAACTACTGTACTTTTTTTTTCAACAGGCATTGCAGATGCTACTAGAGAGAAAACTACCTGGTCTAGAAAGCTAAATTTTACACTTAAAAAAGTCTCTCTCGTTAGCGGTGAAGTGACGGCCAAAGTTCCGGGTCGATAAGTCAAAGTATTCGGGGGTTTCCTGTAGAGCTACTTTACTTTTATTGCTTAGATTTACACTTATATGCAATGATAAAATTGCATGGAAACGAATTATTTTCATTCAAATGATATCCAGAATAACAAAGGTTCAAATTTATGCCAATTAAAACATTTTACAACTATTAATAGGACTTACTATACTGGTGTAGTTTCTAATTAGCAAAAAGAGGAAGTTTCGACCAAGTTTTATCTTTTGACTAAGACTTCCTCTTTTTGCTAATCAGAAACTACACCGGTATAATAAGTCCTATTAATAAACAAGGTCCGAGAAGACAATATAGAAACAAAAAAGTAAAACAGTAAGGACATAGAGGTAAAAGGAATTAACTATTTATAATTACAGATTGAAAAAATTTTTATTTTAAGCTAAAGATGATGATAAAGAGAAATTGATAGGAAATACAGTAGACCCCCTATAACACTGTTGATAATTACACATATGTGTGCCGGGCTGTGAACGGCTCACGTGTTTGTAAAATCTAAGTGATTCGTACAACATGGAATTCATATAACACGGAATTATAGGGGTTATAGAGGGTCGAATGTACATAGTATTAAGTCCGGTTTGCATGTGATTATTTGCGGCGGACATGGACGTTATAAATTTCACGGCTAGCTCTGATGACATCGCTCACCATTAGACGAGCCATTGTAGCGGTAATTACATCCACAATAGTTGCTGTCTTGATGCTGTGGTTGAGGACAACAAGATCTGGTCTCAAGTTACTGTTCATAGCCTGGCACTTATTGGTTGGAGTAGATGGTCAAGCGGGAGGTGTTGATGGCTTGTTTCAGTCGTTGTAGAACACCGTTGTACTCTTCTTTCACCATGTTTGGATGGCAATGATTTAGTACATGGGGCGGAGCCATTGTCATTTCCAAATCTGCGATTTTCGTTTAGTGGTACTATACCCAACCTTGCCTTATGGATAAACCTCCAATCGGCAAAGCTGGTATATCTGCCATTGGGCAGGAAGTGGTTCCCAGCTCTGTTGTTGGCGACCAGGGTAAAACGCTTTTCCCTGGTCAGGTTTTCCTAGAAGAGAAGAGAGGAATTTACCCTGTAGTAAGGAAGACAAAATTGTGCTGCAATTATTACACTTAATGTTGCTTTGTCCTACGATAATGGCTGGGAGGCCGTCACATTGTGTCCATTTGATGTCCATTTTCTTTATTAATCTGCGGGTTACCATAGGTAGTCTGGTCCATACTGATGTAATATCAGTGGGGGCTGATCCAAATTCGTTGTTCATGGATCCATTTAAGTATTAACACAGATCG
This sequence comes from Centruroides sculpturatus, assembly GCF_000671375.1. NCBI lineage: Eukaryota > Metazoa > Arthropoda > Arachnida > Scorpiones > Buthidae > Centruroides > Centruroides sculpturatus. The sequence goes on along the minus strand of NW_019384977.1, from coordinate 329,247 downwards.
CCAATTGATGGTTCTCTGTTGATTCGCTTGTGGACAACTCGCAGGGTCGAGAGACAGATACTGGATACTGTTGGGTCCCTTGATTGGATAAGGTGAAGGGCACGGTTCAGCCGAGAGATATCCGCGAGATCGCTGGATGGAATGATGTTGGCTCCACCCCAGTGGTGCCAACATCATTCCATCCAGCCTCTCGCACTAGCACGCTAGGGGAGGTAGAGCCAGCGTTTGACGTACCTAGTGACGGTTTTGTCTATGGTGTGAAGTGTGCGTTTCGGGGCGCTGCCCATTAAGAGGTTGAATGAAAACTCTGGCAGGATGAAGGTCCTGATAGCGTCAGCCTTCTGCCACTGAGTTAGCTAAACGAGATCTGTTGATAGTGTGGAGTTCCTTCTATTTTACTAACGGCGTATCGAAAGCGTTGAGTTGGCGTGGCCGAGCGCCGACCGAACTATCTTAGGTCTCGATGTAATAACAAATTCAAACAAAATCGTGAGAGATGTAAAAAATTGCGCCAAATAAAAAATTACGACAATTTGGATGACAGTCAAATCTCGGCCTTCGAAGCGAAGTGTAAAAAAAATGTTAGCCTGATACAGATAAAAATCTTGTGGGTACCGCTTGGAAAAGCCAAGTTTATCTTGGCACTAACCAAGGACTTTAAACTACAAGGATGGCCAGATCCCGTATATTTGTTAGCATGACCTTGGATCTATGTGACGTCACAGCAAGTCTTCTACTTCAACATCACAGACCTTTCAAATAACAAAATACGATAAAATATTAAATCATTTCTTAATTAATTATTAAATTACTACTAAATGTAAACTACTGTAGAATTTTCGGATTTAATAAGTGTACTGTACGTCAATAAATTTACAAGTCTTTTGTCTAATATTTATTTAACAAATTAATGAGCTATACTTTTTAATATGTGATTATCTTACTTAACTTTTTAATTTTTTTTCGACAATCACCATTTTCAGAAGGCATTCTTTTCAATATTTTATAGTTTTCTTGTTTAAGATTTCTATAATTAATTCTTATTATAGTTCTTAATTTACAAAAATCTTTTATTAAAGTAAAAGGTAAAACTGTTTCCACTGACTAATTCTGTACAACTCCGGGGCCTTTTTTATACGATTCATCGTGATATATTTCGAAATATTTATTCCATTCTATAATTTTTGCTAGCCATTCATCAGTAGGTTTAATAAGCCCTCCATAAGATAAATGTTGCACCCATGACGGAATGCTATAGTTGTAATGATTTTTAATTTTGTTAGTGGAATTAATTAAGTTTGGGTATTTTTCTTTATATTTATAGGCAAAATATCCTGCTATATACTCGAGAGCATCGTAGGAAGTTTCTTCAGAGATTGTGTTAAAGTCTAGATTGCATGTAGAGTTTCCTGAAGATTTATTTGAAGAAAAAGTAGTTTTACATTCAGTATATTGGTCTGTATTTTCACTTGATACTTCTACATGTGCTTTCTCTAAAACTTTGGGTATAATATATTCCTCTTGTCTTCGATCTGTAGTATTTACTTTTGACTCTAAAATACCAGGATTCTTACCTAAAATAATCAATCTAATCCTATATATAGCATTTAATGGGCTTGGATGTTCATTAGGACCCCGGCTTCTAATTTGAAAAAAAAAAATTTTCCAGACAATCTTGATTTAAGTGCAGATGTATTTTATATCAAAAGTCGATTTCATATCTTGAAAAAGATCAATTAGCGATTTCATTGAGATTATCATTCCTTTCTGGAAAATTTGGAGGGCATTTTTTCCACTTGCTCTCATTGTTGAGATTATTTTTATCATTTTATTTAAATGTTCTTCTTGTAATTCCAAGTCTACACCATATCCATTTTTGCTTGGAACAGAACCTTTTGGTGCATAGCTATTAAAAATGTCGAACCACATATTTATATCTCTAATATACGTTTCATTGATAATAATAATTGATTCATAATAAACGTTTCATTGATATTCACATTCAATTCTTTCCATAAACTTATGTTACTGCAACTACAGTCACTGACGCAAGCTACTACATTATACGATAGTAAATAAAGTTCTGCTATTAATTTTAAAAGTATTTCTCTTGTCATTTTTTGATCAAACCCGATGTAAACAGGTTGCTTCCAATTTGAAAAAAGAAGGTTATTATTGCAACCATACACAGCACACCTAGTACTCAGCATTTTGTTCTTCACCTAACATAAAAATATAGCTTTAAATATTTAATGACTTATATTTAAATCATCTTACCTTATAAAAAACTTAGTCAAATAAAACAATTACAGAAATATTAAAATAAATCACTTCGTTAATCACAAAATTGGACGAATATTAAAAGCGAAAACTAAACACGTGCACACCCTGCTCTAGGTAAACAAAGAGGTCAGGAGACGTGTGACGTCACTAACTTGCCATTCCTGGCTAACATTGTAGAATAGGGATCTGGCTATCCTTGTAGTATATTGTCCTTGGGCACTAACGGAATAACGATAAATAAGACTCACTGCAACCACTAACCGGTGCGTAGTACCACTAAGTGATAGATAAAAAACGTTTACGTAACTCTTTCTGGGTTCTTCTTCAGGTTTACTAAATTCGAAAAATAAGCTGGATCTTCCCGAATCATTCATAAATATAAATTCGAACATATAATCGAACATTAAGACGAAGAGTTCGAATAAAGCGAACTTATTGCCTTCGTTCCGTGTGAACTTTATATACAATGAACACTAAATATCGTTGAGAATTTTTAGAAGGGTCTAAAAATATGTTCGATTTCCCGCATAAATGCAAAAAAGGCATCTAAAATATACAGTAGAAGCCGAGTTCTTCACGGTAAGTCTTTATCCTCTCCCTCTCTCCCGCGGGGGGGTGATTTCGAAAAATCCCTTCTTAGTGTACGTTCTCATGACGTACTCTGCGTACCAAATTTTAACTTTCAACTCCTAACCGTTTGGCTCTGCGCCTATTATTATCATTATCAACCCATGTCGATTGTAAGATTTATATTTGATATTTTACAAAGCAAGCATATAATAATTATTTTAATTTAATGTAGGTAAACTCATTTTTTTCCGCTCCGTGAGCCCTAAGAGGACATTAGTCATACCAATGATGTAATCGCCTAGACCAGGAATGGCAAATCTTTTCGAGCCACGTGCCATACAGAGCCGGCCCTACCATAAGGCGAACGGAGCAGCCGCTCCAGGCGCTAAGTCCTAGGGGCGCCTCAGTGGTAAAGAAAATTAAAGGAAAAAAATATTTTTTTCACTTTTCGATATTTTAGTTGCAAGCGTGTGGCCAGTATGTAAATGGCCTTATCTGTTGAGACGCGCGTGGGTGGTGTGCGTGGGCGGGGTTCCACTCCCGGGCGCCATAATAGGATCTCGCTCCATCCTAAAACTTGCCTCAGGCCGGCACTGGTGCCATATATAAGCATACTTGTGTTTAAAGATGTCTATGCGTGCCAAAGTTCTTTAATATTGTACGTCATAATATAAAAATAGACATAGGTCACATAAAAATTTACACGGGCCGGGTGGCCGAGCGGTTAGGAAGCAGTCTACCGCTCCGGGGACCCGGAATCGATCCTGATGGATGGAAAAGACCCGGAGAATTTTCGGAGGGATTTCGGATACGTCGGTACCCCGAGCGGCTCCACCCGACCCGTAAGGGGTCGGTTAAAATAGGGCCCTCCGCGTGCCCGCTAGACGGAAAGAGTTTTAAACGGGCATAAAAAATTCCAATTTATATAATACAACAATATATAATACGGTTCGTTCGAAACTCTGCCAAGGGTAAAATGAACTACGATAAAAAAACACGAAATTTAATAATAATAATATTTTTTATTTAAATAATATATAATTAATATTATTTAAAAAATAATTATACACGACCGAAATAAATAATAGACTTTTATTTAAAATACAAATAAATTGACTACATCTAGGACAAGTATGACAGAAAAAAAAATTAATGATAATCACATTTTGAAATTGCAAGTTACTATATAGAGTAGATGAATGGCGGATGGTGTGACGGACTCAGCATCCAATGGAGAAGATGAAGTCGATAGATGTGAACGTCGGTTGAAATCAAACTGACATTTTTTTTGCTCATGAGGTAATTAACTTTAATAAGATGTTAACCGCCTATTTCGTCCTTACGCATTTTAATTTCTCTCGTCTTTCTTTGTGTCTTTGGTTTAGAGTATTTCGGTAACTCCTTTTTTTTTTTCTTTCTTTTTTTTATTTCGCTGGGAGTTTGGTTTGACGATCGATTCCGGATTCAATCGGTTGTAGTCGAATATTCGTTATAATATTTCGATTGAACGAGTCTAACGGACTCGGTGGGTTTATTTTCTGTTTAAATATCGTACGTGCAACCTTCAGTGTCGATGCCAGATTTGTTATGTGGGATGAACAACTCCTCCGTACACGGTCGCCGTGTATTACGATAAGGCTATTGTAGTCGGACACTGTATTTGTATACTTTAATTGTTTTCTCCCTTCGATTAACAACAATATAAGCTCGTCTGTGATTCGTGGAAGTGTTTTCTCCGTCGATTCTTAGTTTTGTACGTAAATATGAATTAATTATTAGAAAGTAATGTCGAAAAAATTATTATTATTTAACGCTCGATCTCGTAATATATTAAATGTCTTTCGTTGATAAATGAAATCGGCTGAGGAATGACATGGTGTAAATAAAATTTCACATAAATAATGCTTTTTTTTTTTTTTTTAAATATGTAGCTATTAATTATGAAGGATTGTGCCATAAATATTTGCTGCATTATTTTTTAAATTTAAGTTGATTAGGATGTGTGATTTAGAATTTATTATAAAAAAATTGAGTTGTTATATTTAAAAAATTAGAGATTAACTAATTAAAAAATAATTAAAGATGTGAATTCGGGTGTAGAAGTGGCTAGATTAAGATAAGTACTCTAATCTGCCACAATGGGGTTGCTATGTTAGGGTGCAGATGCGGTTTTGGATGAGGTGGTCGGGACTTTTATCAGAGTCGACCACGAACCGAAAGAACCGACCCGGTTTTTGAGGGTCTCTGGAATTCCGGATGGGCTGATTCAGGGGCCGTGGCGGGAGTGGATCGTCGATCTTTGACTTTTTTTACTCCCGTGGGCGTGGGCTACGGCTCTAATGGGGTCCCGACTGCCTCGTTCGGAGCCAAATTTGTGTCCGTTTAATTGTGAGCCAAGTTTAATTGCTTATATTTTGATTGTGGAAGTAGAAAAATAATGTTGGTATGTAGCCTAATATATAGTTTATTGATTATATTAAATATTCTACTGAAGAAATTAATTAAACGTGACATAGAAACGATTGTTTGTGGTAACAAAAAGCAAAGGAAAAAGAGGTTGTGTGATGATTATATATTTTTATGAATGGTGTAGAAAAATAATCAATTGATGTGAATAAGAATTTTGATTATAACAAAAATATTTAAGGAAGAATGTTATGGAATGGAACTTTGTAAATGAAAAAATAACAACAGTAGACATTATATTTGGAATAAATAATTATTATAGGATTTTAAGCTCTTATTAATAATCTAATAAATAAGATGATAAATTCTGGAACTTAAGAAAAATTATTATTTCTCTAGAATTTCTAGAAGGAAAATTTCTTTTATTAGATGATCTGAGCTCTCAATGAATGTCACTATTATTGGAGAATATGAAGAATATGAAAGAACAAAAGCCATATATCTGTGTGTCATTAAAATTCAACCTAAAAATTACAAAAACTTTATTTTGACATAAAAACATTCATAAGTTCACTTAGAACAAAAGTAAAATATTATCTGTAATCTGGTATTAATTATATACAGTAATGATAAAAGAATTATATTGTGAAATTTAATTGAAATTGATTTTTTGGAAAAGCAGTGTTTATCATTAGTATTTCTTGAAGATTTAAAATCATATTGGTAGATTAAAGACAATATATTAAGTTGTAGTAAAACAGATGACCTTCTGAAATGTAATAGAGATTTGCTACAGGATAAAAACAGTAAAAGCATTATTTCAATATTTAATAAACTGTAGAATGGCTAAATAATCAGATGAGAATTATATTGAAAAAGTAAAAAATATTTACAGATATTTAAAAAATGTAAATGGAGTTATATATGTAATATTGATTATTAAAATAAAAATGGAAACCATCAAAGTGATTACAAGTAAAAGTATATTAAAATAGAGGAAAAGAAAAAATTTACTAAAGATGTTTTAACTTAAAACTAGAAAACAAAAATATATGTTGAAAAAGAAATATCGGTAAAATATGAAAATGACAAAAAATGTTAGGAAAGGGTTTGGGTAACTGTTGGAAGCAAACTGGGATTTGAATGTGCATTAATGCCTAGAAAGTATGGAAGAAACTATGAAATAAAGAGAATAAACATTATGCTAACTTAGAACTAATACAAATAAGAAAGAAGTTCTTACATAATAATAATATATTAAAATAGAGAAGAGTTCTAAAAAAGCAATGAAATTATATTTAGCTACTAAAATTACAACACTAGAATTACAGAAAAAAGTAGGGAAAATGGTAAAATTCTGGACTGCGTATTGTAATATCCTCATACTTTTATAAGTATGAAGATATTACAATAGTCAATATCTTATTACCAAGAGTTTAGAAGGAAATGAAATCTTAAAAGAAAGCTATACATCTATTTGTGAAAAGCACAATAGCAGATAAATTTGAATTACAGAAGAATATCTGATTGACCCTGTAGGCCTTGATAAATTGATAAATTAATTAGAAATTGAATTTAGATTACCAGAAGAATATGTAGTTTTACTATTGTAAAATCATATATTTACTATATGTGCTATATTGACTTCTAGAAAATATTAAATCAAAATATTAATGATAATACTTTTTAAAATTTAAAGCAAGTAGATAATACATTCCAGGAAGAATTTATGAAAGTATCTGGAATTAACAATGATCAAAAGCAACTTAATTAGTATAATAATTAATAATTAGTTAAAATAATTATAATCTACAGGAATAATAAATGAAAATAAAAGCACCTTTCATATGAGAAACTGAATAAGTCAAGAATTCCTATAAAGTATATGTCTTATTTTATTTAAGATTTAATAAATCTACATCTAAAAAATTGAATGATCAAAACAGATGCAAGTAAATAACAATATCAACAAATAAAATATTTGTCTATTGTTTGTAATGACCAAACATTGTTAGTTAGTTTCCTTTTCATGTTGATGTCATCAGTTTTAAGAAAGGAAATATGAATAAAGAGATAAAAAAAAATTTTAAAACTTTATATAATTGCTGATGGTATTGAAGGAATAAATATCTGAAATTAAGACTGTGCAGCAATTTTAGTATTTGGATTCTATTGTTTAAAACAGCTGATTATCAATGTGGAATAAGAAGAATAAACAATGCAAATTGATCCATCAGCATGTTAAATTTGGCATGCTGTGAAGCATGCCATATTTAACATGCTGATGGCACGATTTATCCTATTAGTGAAAACAGAAATAAATTTATAGTATTTTGATTTAAAGGGTTTCACTATATGGAACAAAGAACTTGGACTTTTTCCTATTCAAAATAAGAGAGAATTCATTCACAGGTTTCAAAGTTAATTAATGGACTACATTTTATATAGATTTTAAATGGTAACTTTTTAAATTTATTTTATGACATTGCTATCATATTTAAGATTATAATTAATTGATTATGCTTTGTGTAAAAAACTCCATCAATTAATTATCAAAATCATTTGAAATATAGTAGAATCCAAGTATTGTAGTCTGAGAGTTATCTATACTGATAATAAGTAACAACTGATAATGTTAAGTGAAATAAATATAAGATTATAAATAATGAAAATTCTGGTTTATTGACTCTGATATTAAAAAGATACATTAAAACAATTTTAAAATATCTATAGCTTGAATGTTTGTTTGTTTAATTATTATTATTAATTAATTAATAGTAATTCATCTAGCATTGTTTGCTTACTATTTCATGCAGTACAATTTTCAACAATAGCTAGTGTATAATTAAATCAGAAATGTCATATATTTAAACTACTATATTGCAAGGAAATAACAATTAAAATGATTAACATTAAAAGACTGATTAACTCTGATAATGATTGCATGTTATCAGTCACATATTAATGCTGATAGCATGAAAAGACACCTTAAAAATACCTATTTACCTGAAGATAGTGATGACTAAATTCTGTTTACAATAAGTGAAATTGTATGTATATATATTTTAACTTGTATGTTTTGGGGTTTGTAAAATCTGATAACATTTTATGATTAATAACAATATCCATGATTACAGTAATGCCTTGTATAACAGACACTGTGAACAACGGACGGTCTGTCTGGCCGTTACGTGACTCGAGCAACGGACTGGCTGCAAACAATGGACTTTCCGTTTGGCAGTTACGTGAGGCGAAAAACAAATTTTCTGCAAACAAGTGCAAATGATGTTTTCACTCTTTTGCTGTTGCCAATGACAATCTATTTTTATAATATATTAGTATTAGAATATATTATTAGTATATCTGAAGTACAGAGCTCCCATTGGGATTTGGCTTGCTCCCTTGTTTATTACGTACATCATCTCAGTGCAGGATATTTACATTTATTCAAGTGTTGTGCAAATCATGGCTTCTAAAAATATAGAAAGGTGATTTCAGTTGAAACAAAGCAAGAAATCATCAGAAGGAGTGAAAGTTTACATGAACTTTCTTGTTGAATGGGGAGAGGTTCAGGAGTTTACCAACACTCATTATCCAAACAGAGCTGAGGCCAAAAGGATCAATGATCTCTACGACGACACCCTTGCTTGTCATTTCCGACAGGTGTTGAAGAAGAGAGAAAAACAGACCACCTTGGACATGTTTTTCAAGAAGCCAGCAGGCAAAAAACAAAGGATGGAACAAGAGGAGATGACCCTGCAAGCTCTGGTAGCCTCTCCTGAATCTGACTCTGATTAAAAAACAATAAAAAGAGACCTGCTGCAATGTGTAAAAAGTCTGTATCTATATGAATGTGTAAAGAAAGTGTTCTTCCACCTCCTCCTCACAACATCTGACTACCGGCATAATTGGTGACTGTTCCATTTTCAATTTTTTTATAGTACAGTATGGTTATTTTATGCTGTGGAATGAATATGTTTTAACATGTATTTCTATGGGAAAATGCGTTTCGTATAACGGACTTTTCACTTAACGGATGTGCACCTGGAACAGATTAAGTATGTTATATGAGGCACCACTGTACACTGATTCGGGAGAAGATCCAGAATTGGTGAATCACGAGGATGTCATCATCCATCATAACAACATGCAGCCACATGTCATTGCAAACTCTGCAAAACTTGTTGGAGCTTGACTAGGATGTCATACCTCGTTTTCCATATTCACCTGATCTTGCCCTTTTTAATTATCACTTGTTTCTCTTACTTCAAAGTTCTTTAAATGAACAGTGCTTTGTTTTTGATAACATCAAACATCACTTGAAACAGTTTCTTACCCTAAAAAAAAAAAAAACAGAATTTTTCTGAATGAAAAATTATGAAGCTACCCAAAAGATGGTAAAAGGTACTGGATAAAAACAGTCAATATATTATTGAATGAAATTTTTATTTTCATCTAAGAAAATGCATTGATTTATTGCCCAACCCAATATTACATTTTTAATAATAAAATTGTTTAAAATTTGAGAACTTTCTGAGTTTTATACTTATATGAATATCATTTTGGTGTCAAATATCTGAGAAATTGCAAGAATTTAGTTGGAAAAAAAGGAATTTTCTGGATTTGAATGATCATTTCATTATGATCATATTTTATAATTATAAAGTATGAAATAACATCATTAATGAGTATATAAACTATTTATTAAATCCCTGTTGTGTTATAAATTTACTGATCTTTTATTATACATTCCTACTTCAATATATTGTATTTGTTAAACATAGGAAAAAAGAGTAAATAATAGAAACAATCCTGTATTGCGTTGTAAATAATTTTATCTAACTAAGAGAGTCTTGTTAGATAAAATTATTTTCAATAAAATACAATGCAATACAGGATTTATTTTCTATTTACTGTTTTATTTTTCCAGTGTTTAACAGAAAGTAGTTACATTCTAAGTTAGTTAAAAGAAAGTAAAAATTATATTCTAATAACAGAATCAACTTCCTGAAATATCCATTGACAGTTGTCAAAACATAAGTATCTAAAACATAACTGCAGAAAGTTTTATTTCCTTATTATGTTGATTTTTCATAATAGTATAAATATTTCGAATGAAATAAGATGTTTTAGTGCACATTTGTTTATGTTTGCATTCACATTTGCTTACATTGTGAATACAAAGTCAATGATCCATTACATCTAGATTAAATACTTAAATATTTATCTTTTGTTCATATTATTTTAAAACTTTTAAAATGTGTTGTTATATTATTGAAATATGAAAATGTTTTATTACTAATGATAGAAATTAATTATATTAAAATAATCATTTTTAATATCGTTAAATTGTTAACTGTCATTTATATTATAATGGGCTTAATAATCTATTAAACATTACAATAAGAGGAAATATAAAATACTATTATACTAAGTAAATGTATTTAATGTATCCTTCAATTTCCTGGTGGTTCATTAATTTCATCCATTGTTAAAGGTATAGTACATTGATTAATTTAGCAGATTTACTACAATGGCAGTGTTAATGCATTTAATAATGCATTGTATTAATATTTTCTTCTATTCATAAGTGATTATTGTCAAAAAAAAGATATAACTATTAAAATATAGTAAACATCCATGACTTGTCTCCTTTTACTCTGCACTGCTCATAACACTATTCCACATTTAAAAACTGGATTTTTAAGTTTTGAATATCATACTATGCTTTGTTTGTACTAGCAACAGCTAATTGCTGTATACTGTACAGTACAACAGTAGATGCAATATGTGTGCTAAGTTGGTCTTATGAATTAAATATACTCATAACTAGTGGCGAGACATTGTAGTCAGTAAGATTCATTGTCAGGTTCCTCTGTTCTGTGGTCCAGAAGTGATGATTGCATTATCTTGCTCTATCACTCATTGAGTTTGTTTAAAATTATCACTTTCCAAACTGCCTAATTTTAAGAATTATTTTAGGGAAAATAATATTTAAAAATAAGCAAAAACTCTATTTAAAATACAGTAATACCTCGACTTACGCCAACCCGGAGTTACGTGATTTTCAAATCTTGTTGATTGGTCTTTTGTTTGAGCACCATGCAACTCTTGATTACTCACTCCCCCTGCATTATTGTTCAGCTTACATGTTCGGTCATGTCGCACGGAATCAACACATAGCTACAATTTATTTTGTTTTATTTATTTCTGTGTTTGTTATATCTACGGAGACTTGAGAGACTCTATGTGGTGATTTTTTGTAACCATGAACGAATCAAAAGATGAGATTAGATTAACGAGAACATTTATTAGCTTATATATTAAAAATACATCCGACTTGGACAAATTGCAAAATTATACCCCGACTTACGTGAATTCGACTTACGCAGTTATCGCTCAGTCCCACATATCGCGTAAGTTCGGGATATTACTGTGCAATTAATTTTCAAGATGTATCCACAGTTTTTTCCTTTTTTTGTATTTAGGAACATAAGTAAGTATTCCAGATATTAATATTATAGTTGAAATGATTGTACAGTTTGGTACAAGAGACTGGAAATATGGGAAGATTCTTTGGGATAATACATTTCCCACATCAAAAGTGGATTCTACTCTATTGTTCTATGGTCTACTTGCTGCATGTCATAGTGATTTACATTGAGATGACATCATAGTCTTGAAAATGTGGCAACTGTTATTTCTGAAGTGGGACTTCAGATGAATTTTTAAAATGGGAATAAAATATACTGGCTTCAAAAATCTCTGTATTTTCAATACTGTCATCAGGAAATTATGTACAACATACATTTTATCTTTAAGGTGAAATTAACATTTATTTCTATATATATAATTATAAATTCTTCCTAAACTGGAACATATCCTTATAATTTTATATTTATAATTTAATATAATATATCTTGCTGGAATAACCAACATATTAATAGTATAGATTATTAAGAATATAATTGATAACTGTTATTATTATTAAACACTTTTATTTTTAAATATTTTGTCTGACATATGCATACAAGGTGCATTTCATAAGTAATGCGACCAAATTCATAAAAAATCATTTATTGATTGAACATATTCTTACAATTAGTCAAAAATCTTTGAAATAGCACCCTCCTGCATTGATACACTTGTGAAGGCAGTGTTTCCAGGTCTGGAAGACCTTCTCCGAAATGTCCTTTAGAGCTGATGTAACATAAGCCTTGATGTTTTCAATCATGTTCCAATGTTTCCTTTTCATGGCCCCTTTTAAGCAAGGAAACAAAAAAAGTCGGTGGGAGCCAGGTCAGGACTGTAAGGTGGCTGTGGAATATATGGGGTATTGGTCCTGGCCAGGAAATTGTTGACAATGAAGGCGCTGTGGCTTGGCACATTGTCGTGATGAAGTTTCCACGTGTCCTTGATGCCACTTTGGCAGCGCGCGATCCTCCTTTTCAGTCTTTTGAGCACTTCCAAGTAGAAAGCTGCAATTACAGTGGTCCCAGCAAGTACGAATTTGTGGTGGATAATGCCTCTGACGTCAAAGAAGACAATAAGCATGGTTTTGATCCTAGACTTGCTCATGCGTGCCTTCTTGGCGTGAGGCAACTTGTGCCATCAGAAAACTTGTGATTTGGAAAAGCAATCACTTCCAAAGACTTGCTGAATTAATGTAAAGGTTTCAGTGGCGGACTTCCCAAGTTTAACGCAAAATTTGATAGCGTAACATTGCTCCACAAAATGATCCATTGAGCCATGTTACATTAACTCAAAATGGAGTTCACAGGAATGAACGTCCTCACCCACCAGCAGCTTGGAAGCAAATGAGACCGAGTGAGTTTTGAAGCTAACACCCCATGCCACCTAGCGCAGCAGGTTAGAACTAGATATGGCATATCATTGTCACGAAAAAATTTGTTGCATTACTTATGGAGCACATCTTGTAAATACTAAATTTCTTTCATTTGTTAAGTAAGTAAATGTCTCTTCAATCTGAAAAAAGGAATCCTTTGGTAGACTACCTCACAGCTATTCATTTACTTACTTAACAAATAATACAGCTACCATTAGAAAATTCAACAAAAAAAAAAAAAAAAAATTGTTTCATTTGGTAAATTCATTTTAATTGAATTAACAAATATTTTTATTATAACTCTATGCTGATTTAGATACATCTAAATTAACATAATCATAAATATTGCCATAATGGTGACAATATGTGATGATCTGTAATCAATAGATTATCCAAATTGAGATCTTTCAATGGTGAATGAGTGTATGTTGTCAACAAAACAACTGCACTGGCTGAAAGATATACGAATGTCCTGAGCATTGATGAATTTATTCAAATTTGTGAGAGAAAAGACATTGCAATTAGTAAATATACAAATAGATCAAGATCAGAAATTACAGTAGTGAGAGCAGATTATATGAATAAACCTCATTGACAATATTGCCTCTAGATTCAACAAATCTGATTCTGAGATTATTAAGCAGTTTGAAATTTTGATCCCTCAAAGTTTCCTTCTCCTAGGCATGTCAATTACAATGATTATGGGAACAATGCAATTTATCAGATATGTCACAGAATTGGATTATATGTTGATGAAACTCAGAGAGCAGAATGACCTCAAACAGTTTGTCACTGACAATCATAAGAAAAAAAATGTGCAATTGGTGAAATATTTCTGCCATAATGTGACTTGCAAAACTTTATTTCTAAACATGCAAAATAGCTCAATGCTAGAAAGATATTCCACTTTACACTGCTACTTGTGAAAGAACCTTTCCACAAATGAAGATTGTGAAAACAGATCTGCATAATTGCTTAAGCCAGGTTTTCATAGATTCTGTTATGAGAAATGCACTTATGTTGTCATAATCATATGCCAATCCTGTTGAACTTATTGCTGGATGAGTACATATGTTTATACAGTAGAACCTCGAAAACTCGGCTCTCGATAACCCGGCACTCCGGATAACTCGGCCACACCCTGGCAGGGCAAAAAAATCCCCAGTTAATTAATTTTCATTATAGACAGCTTTATAAAAGTATAAAAGCTCTCATAAAGTATTTTTCTGAGGTCTGTCTTATCAGGTAAATTACTGTACACAGTGTATTCATTAATTTTCATTTTCATGTAGTAAAGGCTCTATGCCTTCATAAAGGATGTACTTTTCCTTTGTTTAAGGGTATTTGGGCAGTTTATTCTCTGTTATATTCTCAAGTAAACAATACATACAAGTACAGTACAGTATTTTCTGAGGAAACACTCGTACTTATTCTTTTTAACCCCGTTCCCGATAACCCGGCATTTTCACAAACTCGGCCACCCTTCGGTCCACATTAGGCCGAGTTTTCGAGGTTCTACTGTATAATGCAAGTTGCAAAATTTGACTTATATTTTACTTAGTGTTACTTTAAGAAATCTTAAATGTGATGGGATGTCATTTTTACATGTCAGGTGGATGCAAAAGATAAGTGACAATGGAACCATTCACTTCATGTGAATGAAATTGTATATTATTTATGTACATCCCTCAGCTCCAGTGAACAATTAAAGCCAATCTTTGTTTAAAAAATGTTTTAAGCTTAGATAATCAATAATGATTGATTGTGACCTGACTCTGATGCCTTGACAAAGAATGACAAGACTCGTCTACTTCACTGTTGATGTGGAAATGTTCACTCCAAATGACAGATATAGAAAGTTCTTAGAGATATAATTTGATTATGATATTTCATTAATACAAAGATTCACAAAAAAAGAAAAAATGAAGAAAAAGAAGGAAGCAAAAAAACATATTGAAGGAGTATTGCAATCTTTGTGTAAAATTGATTTTTTTATTGTTAATTTTTATTTATTTGATTTATTATTAGTCCATTTTTGCTTTATCATAAATTTGAGGTTAGAATGATAATCCTGGACTCTAGCTCTGCAGAAAGTTTTGTTTTTGATTGGAAGTGTTATTAGTGCAAATCCAAGTTACAGTTAAACACAATAAACTTACAAGTTGCTGTTTATATAGCATGTACGTATTACCCATTACCATGGGCATAGCTACCATGGAGTAGTTGGAGCAAACTGCTCCAGGCGCACGTATAATGAGGATGCCAAATTAGAAAGGCGAAATAAAAAATTATAATAAAATTTCAAATTTTCAAACAAAACAAAAATAATTAATTTATAGAAATTTGCTGAACTTTGTAGATTTATTAATCACACACACCTGGCTTTTAGACAAAACGAACCTCTTATCTCTAGAGCCGGCTAAGTATTTTATTGCCTTGTTTACTCCTTTCCTGACTAATAAAAAAGTGGTTCAACCATAGATGATGTTAGTCAGCAAGAAATCAACAATGCGGTAAATTATTGGTGCAAAGTGTTGTGACATATAGTAGATGTAACTAAAACGCTTGCTATAAATAATTTACTTTTCTGAGATCATAGGATTACAGATCTTTAAGATGTAGGAACTTTGCAAGAAAATTTTCTAGAAATAATTAAATTACTTTCTTGCTTTGATGATGTTTTAGCTGATCTATTAAAGAAACTCAAAGGCAGTACCAATTACTTGAGTCTGGATATACAAAATGAATTAATTAATTTGATTGCATGTGAAATTAATGTCCAAATTAAAAGTGAAATGGAAGAGGCTGCTTTCATAACAGTAATAACAGATACAACACAAGATTATCAAAAATCGGTCATCTAAGTATCGCATTCCATTGTGTTTTTAATAAAAAAAAAACATGAAAATGAAAAACCAATCGAGCTGCAAATAAAGGAAACATTTCGTGGATTTTATTCAGGTTACTGATCAAACATCACAAGGATTAGAAACAATGGTTTTAAAATGCATTGAAAATTTCACCAATCTATCAAAATTGCATGGTCAAAGTTACGACAGGGCTGTGAATATGAGTGGTACCTACAAAGCAAGAATTAAACAATGAAATTCCGCTGCCAGATTTGTACATTGCTGTTCTCATAATTTGAATTTAGTGATCAACGACAGTGTCACCAAGATACAAGAAGTCAGGCAATTTTATGAACAGTTAGAAAAAATTTGTTTTTTTCAGTTCTGTTAGGCATTGGGCAATGTTAATGGAAACGAATCAAACCAACTTAGCAAAAACATTGAAAAGAGTTTCTCTATGACAATGGTCTTCCCATATTAATGCTCTTGATGCATTACATTCTTGTTATTTTGTTGTAATTTAAATATTGACATAATTATCATTAAATGGAAAAAATTATGATGAGTAACGTGAAGCTAAAAATTTGATTAATTATTTTGAACAATTTTCAACTATTATTTTGATAATAGTACAAAGGTAAAATACTTGAATCGATTAATACATTCTCGAAAATGTTGCAAGGTGCTCATGAAGATATAGAGAAATCTGTTGAGATGCTTTCATCATCCTAACCCAGGCATGGCCAACATACGGACTGTCTAATGAATTTATGTGGCCTGCGATCAATCTTTCAAAATAGCTTGATGAAAAACTCTGACACCTAAAAAAAAGTCAACAACTCATCGTGTGTTTAGAGTTAACTCACCATTACAAATTTCTTAAGTACAGTGTAGAGTGTTGATAAAGCATGATAATGTGAGAAATGTATCTGTAATCTCTATCTACAATTCAGTCTCTATGGGGTGATACCACAATGAGATCTCACATCACCTCAAAATCTTCCTAGGGCAACCTCTGGTTCGGCCCGTGGAAAAAGTTTTCTTTCCAATCCGGCCCGGGGGCAAAAACTGTTGGCCACCCCTGTCCTAACCCAATTCCAGGACTTAAAGAACCCTGAATAATTTGGAGTTTGTTAAAAACGATGCCTTTGAGTTATCAGCTATATGGAATATTGAACCTTCTTTTTTCCAAAAAAGATTGCATCATGTGAAAAAATTCTTTGATGAATTACAGATAGATGAGCACATTGAAAACAGTGAACAATGCTTCAAAGTCAGTATGTTTTATAAACTAATGGATTTAATCTATATCTATAGAGGAGAAGGTGGTATTATGGAACACTGCGGGTATTATGGAACACTGCGGGTATTATGGAACCACCTCATTTCGAACTGATAATAAAGGCGAACTGTAGCGGAATGTGGCTGAACTGAACTAGACAGACATCCATAGTAAGGGGAAAACCCGTTTTACTTCAGTTAAACGGTTCTCCGTATTTAATCAGCAAATTTGTTTTTTTCAAAATTCACAAGTTTTGAATGCTAAGTGAATTTAATTATTTTTAAAATATAAATTGTGTAGTTGTAGGTTCACTGGTGCATGTATTCCATTCCAGAGACTTAGGGGTACATATTAATCTGTGTGATATTCACGTTTTTTAAATTTTGGTCTCGACAAACATAAGTTAATTCAAGATGGCGATGCGGAAATACGGACCCCATTGGTGCTTTTACAGTAATATGGAACTCAACTCCTCCGAACTTTCTATTTGCAAGCAGACATTCCTCCAGAGCAATTTGTGAAAAAGACACTAGGTAGAAAGCCAATTCTTCCTGAGAATATCGAAAAAGAGCTGCTGGAATATATATTGTTGATGGAGGTCATATTTTTCTATTATAAAAGCATTTTTGCGATAAAATACATTGGAGTAAATAATTTTGTAATTATTTAACATTTTTTGTCCTTTCCTATTTGTTTTTGGCTACATTAAAGCATTTTTTTGAAAATATACAGTAAGGTTCCATATTACCACCCGATTTTCTCTAAGCCTACTTTCGGACTTTTTGTACAAAAGCCTTCAAAAACCATACTTATAATTACACTAGCGAAAAATCCAATTAGGAACATTTAGTTTACTAGTTACCAGTACTTTTCGCACAAAAGATGTGGGTGTAGTTATGATACCTTGTTTACAATTCACTAAAATGTAATTGGGGTTCCATAATACCACCTTCTCCTCTACTAATATTATAAAGAGGTAATGTTTGTAAGTAAGTAAGTTTGGTTGTAGCAGGTAATCTCCGAAACTACTCATCCGATTTCAAAAATTCTTTCACCAATATTTAGAATGGAACTTCAGGGTGGACATAGGCTGTATATTATTCATTAAACATTCATATAAATTAAGATATCATCTAGGGTTAAGGCTTTTATGTCCAACAGATGGTGCTACGAGTATGACGACCTAAGTTTGCTTTTCTGTGAGGATGAACTAAAGCAGATCATCTATCTATCTATATAAATAAAAATGTAATGTTCGTTTGTTCCTACCGATTCCTTTGAAATTTTGACACAACGCTGCATTCATATAAAAACACACACACTGTTTTTATATAATATACATGTCGAAATTTCCCTACTGGGGAGAGGGACAGGATTAAGGCTTACCGTGAAGAACTTGGCTTCTGTTATACTATTTTAGATGCGGTTTTTTGCGTTTTAATCGGGCACGTCAACAGAATATACACTAAAAAGGGCTTTCTCGATATTTCCCCTTGCAGGGAAGAGGGACAGGATTAAGGCTTACTGTGAAGAACTTGGCTTCTATTATACTATTTTAGATGTGGTTTTTTGCGTTTTTGATTGTGTTTTAATAGGGTATATCAAGAGAATGTACACTAAGAAGGGAATTTTTCAAAAAATCCCCCCACGGGGAAGTGTTATACATTTATAATATTAATAGATACATTTTGAGCCACAACAACGCATGGCAGGGTCTGCTAGTAATTAATCAATTAGCTATTAGATTTGAATCCGTTCAAGAATTATGTACACTTTTTAAGTGCTCATTATCTTCATATCTTGTTGCATCATCTGATAAAAATATACTGGAAAGATCAGAATTGTTACAATCAGCATATCCCTCTGACATTTCACCTAGTTTTGGACCTCAATTGCTTTAATTTAAAATGTGTTTTAATACTCACTTAAATCTCTATACATGAAGTTTCCAAACTAATTTTAATTCGCACTGCAGCCTCAAGTGACTTCTCCGACATTATTGCAGGATGCCTCATATTTTTTTTTAACTTTACCAGTGACAGCAGAACGAAGTTTTTCAAAATTGAAATTAATCAAAACATATTTAAGAAGCAGCATGTCACAACACTGTCTTAGTGCTTTGGCAACTATAACAATTGAAAAAACAATAGCTTGTCAACTTGATTTAGAGGAAGTGATTGACTGATTTGCAAATGAAAAGGTAAAAAAACAACAATTTTGTAGCTTTTTTATGTATTATTAGTGAGATTGCGGCCAAAGTTTTCATCTCTAAAACGTCAAACGTCGAGCGCCACTTACAAGATGGCGGCACTCAGCATTCACATTTTAGAGATGAAAACTTCAGCCGCAACTTCGCTATTATATATTTGTTATTAAACTAAACTTGCATATATTTTGTCAATACAGTTTTTTTTTTAATATGTAGTAATTATTATTAGGTATTCCGTACTTAAAGAATTATATTTTGTTTTATTATTATATTTGCATTTATTAAATTGAATGTCTTATTACTGAAATGTCTTGAATCTCAAATAAATTATTATTGAGTAAAGTTTTAAATCAAAATAATTAGATATATTTTTTAAAATTAAATGTTCAAAACAAAGTTTGCGAGACCTCTTCTGAGGAACTAGGGGGCGCACCGACTCTACTTGCTCCATAGTGCTGAATTTATAACTACACCACTGCCCATTACATCATTATATTTAACATTACTAATGGCATAGCATCATAATTAAAATATATCAAATGATTATAATTCAGTGCTTACAAATTTATTATATAGGTCTATATCTAATAAAAGTTCTTAAGAAATAAATTATTAACTAACTGTTCTAATATTTCATTAAATGTGTTTAAAATTAGTAGTATAATTACTGAAGTTTGCTTTTTATGTAAACTATTGATTAACACACATTTCAACAATGTAAACCTTGAATTTATTTCTAGAATTTTTGGAGTTTTTGAAATTTCATTATAATTTATGAATCTTAATATATTAAATTTTAAAAACATTAAGATTTGTAAATTATAATACAGTAAAATTAACAAACAGCCTTCTTTTAGGAATCAAAATTTTTAATCTGCTTGATATATTTTAGGGGTAAATCTCATCTTTAGAATCAATAAACCATATACAAAAATAAAAGCAAGGAATAAAAGAAAAAAATTACGAAAAAGCTAGTTTCTTCAACGCTGANTTAATTTTAAAAGTCTGTTGTTGTTGTTGTTTTTTTTTTTTTTTTTAATCCTTAGTTTTTCATTTTTATATAAGATGAAATAAATTAAAAAGTTTAAGATTTCTGGAAGAAGAATGTTTGAAATGCTAGACATTTTTAATCCAATTAGAATCATTATATATGAATCTATTGCTGATACTATATAAATATTAAAATCATCTGTTGTTAATATACAATTCTAGTAAATTTGCCTGTCAAAAATGACAGATTATAAGATGATTTAGGAAAGTGAAACTAAGTGAAATTAATAAAATATTGTATTAAGTAGTTAAAAAAAATTTAGTGTATATCACAAAATTTCTTTAAAAACAATATTTTTGGTAGATTTTTATCATCATTATTTGTAATTTTCATTTTTGTGAAAAATATTGGCTGAACTCACATTTTAATGAAGTTATCCTGATTAATTCTATTAATGGGTTGTGCAAAATTCTTTACTGTTCTTTCAGGCTGGTAACTTAATGTTGAAGAAAAACACACCACCTTTTTGGATGTCCACCAGACATGATAATTGGTTTTTAAAATAACTTACTAATCTTAAATTTAAAATAGATATTTAATAAACTATTAAGCTGCATGGACTCCAATATTGCTACATTATAGACCATACGCACTGGTAGATATTTGTGGCTCTGTTGTTTTATTCAACAGTTATTTAAATGTTAATAAGCATAAAATAATTTTAATTTTAAAATATGTAATAAATTCAAAATTTTTAACATCTTGTTTACAGATAACATTATCAAAGTGAAGTACATGATAACTAAGCTGCCAACTCCTGAAGAGTTAATCCTGAAAGATTTTCATTTCAGAAGATTTGAAGTTTCTAGTCTTAGCAATATTAAAATGCTGTTGCTTATTCTATTGGCTATTTTAATATATAACTCAAAAGGTGCTCATAATGTCAAGTAAATGCAGAAAGAAAAGGTTTCAATTTAGGAGCCCAAAAATTAAAAAATTTTTGCCATTCCAGAAACCTCCCAGCAAATCTAGGAAAGTTGGCAATCCTAGTGATAATGCAGTCACATGAAAAAGTATAAAAGTTTTTATAGAGCTTCAAATACATTTGTAATGTTCATATATTTTATGAAGTATACTGTACATCTTAAGATACAAATTACTGTATAATGCAAAAACTGCTAGTAATAGGCCACATGACAATATTACTGGTCAAGTGCTGACTGAAAATTGCTAAAATTGTAAATAATTTATTCAACTTGAAAATATTCAAACTTTTATAACTTCTAGATGTGTAAAAGCTATAAGGTTTAGGACCTCATTTGCTGAATTTGAGCATTGGGAAGTGTGTGAACTTAAGTGACTTTCTCTTTTAAATATATAGATTACATATTGTTGCTGATTAATTAAATTGTTAATTATCTTAATATTACTATACTTTGATATGATATTGCATAATCTATACATACAATTACAGTATGTATAAAGTTTAAAATCTTCATATTGTTTTCTGAAACTTTTATACCTTTCTGTATAATGTGACAATCTTAAATAAAGATGAACTAAATAGCCAAGTTTCTGCTATGTTTATGATATTAACATTATCTTATCATCATCATAAAATCTCTTGTATTTATTTTTAACTTAGTTTTATGAATTACAGTTTATTATTATATTTGATCCTAAAAAATTATTCAAAATTATCTGTGATCAGTTATAATGGGAAATTTATTGTTTATTAAATAGTTTTAACCTTCATTAATTTATCTTGTGTGGTAATCTTTTTCCATTTATTAATGGAAAATTATCTTAACACAACTCACTTCTGTATCTTCAAATACACATTTAGCACAGGAAACTGTCACAAAATGATTTCAGTGTGACTTTTATAGGGCTTTTTTAATGTCATTCTAGGACAAGTTCCAATTTTTTATAACCTTTTCAAAGCATTTCCTGTAAGTACTCCTTTGTTTCCTATTCCTCTTTTTTCCTATGAGGCTTTGTTCAAATAATCTTTCGTTATCCATTCTTAATATTTGATTGATCCATTGTTGTTAATCTATAATTTTTTTAAAAACTAAATATCTAAAATATGAAAAATTCAAAGTTAATTATTTCTAATTTTAGTGAAATTAATTCACAAATGTTTTTAAGGTTTAAAAACTTCTGGAAATGAAAAGTAAATGTGTTTAAATTGTAATCAGTTTTTTTGAAATTGATTAATGTATTAAATTGATGATGCAGTAATTTATAGAAAAGTTTTGTCATAGTCATTATGATTTCCTTCTCTGATGAATTTCTTCATAAATACAATACATATTTGTTTTTGATATTTTTTATTTTCTGTTGAAATTTCTTCAGTTTAAGATAATTACATTAAATTATGTTGTCTGATTTTTTTCATTTTTATGAGTAGGATAAAGATCTAGAACTTATTTTAATATTGGACGTTTTTATAAGAATTCAATAAATAAACATTTTTATTTTGATTGAAAGTTTAAATGATTAAAAATAATCATACTAAATAATCAATAATTTATACACAAATATACACTACAATGTTTCTTAAATTGACAAAATTTTGTTTTAATACACTAGTTTGCATTTTTAGCCATTTTCAATGGTTGTCATCAGGTTGTCATGTCTTTTAGTGGTATTAGTAGCAACTTCACTTTAATAGTGATTCTAAGCTATGCTGGTTTGTTTATAATTCTAAAATATTTATTGTTCACACAGTATTTCACCCTTTAAAATTGAAGTTATCATGTAATAATAAAAATAGAAAAAGAATGGCAATGTCAAATAAGAGGAACTTGGTGAATCTAAAGGTCTAAATCTACATTGTGAAAAAGATTCTGGCTGAGAGTAAAGAATTTAAATGAAGCCTTAGCACCTTATTATGAAATTCTCAAGGAGAATAAAAGAAAGGTTTGATAACCAACTTTGGATTCATATTTTACAAATGTGCATAATCCTTGGCCTAGCTGTCATCTATACCATTGCAGTTGTGTCTAATGGCACTGCTGTATGAGATAACACAGTGGTTGTATACAAATTACATTAACAATTTTATTTATAAACTAGTAGATAAGCCCAGCGTTGCTTGCGCAAAAAGTAACGATAGTGAAGATTAAAATTATTACATTACAGCCAATCTTACCCATTTTCACAGAAAGCAAGAATTAGGTTGTCCTGTTTCCAGACTAATTAGAAAATTTTTAGATGGGTCTAAAATTATGTTCAATTTAATGCAAAAAAAACCACATCTGCACCTGTAACTCTTGCATGTTGCTTTTTCTCAACACTTCCATTGTTGAAGCCTTAATCCTGTCACTTTCCCTGTGGGGGGAATTTCAAAAAATCGCCGCCAAGACACGTTTCTATCAGCTAATAACAGTTTGTCTGGTAGTCACGTGAGAAAATAAAATCACGTGGTGTTTTAATGGCGGAAAGTTCGATGCGGTTAATCAAGATAACTAACATCAGAATAAAGAGGAAAGGATAATAAATTTAACAGAAATTCTACACAAATACAATAGAGCGTCGTTTATCCAAAAGAATTCCAGTCGGCAAATTCAAATTTTCGCTAGTGCTGTGGCGCTGCAATCTTTGGCTATATCTTGGGCTACTCCAATATTTTTTTTTGTTTGGTGTGTGTGTTTTTAGCTGGCAGCACTGGCACTTTTGTGTGGTGTTTTTCTGAGGACTGTGTATGGTGCTGAATCGAACGTTTTTGATACTAGATCAACTTCTAAAGTACATTTTTTTTGGTTTTTATATTTTTCAATATATTTATTTTGTTTGTACAAAATAAAGAAATAATTTTTAACGATACAATAGCCACGATTATTATTTTAAAAAGTTTACGTTAGGCTTAACATCGATGAAAATTCAATGCGAAGTGACATGCAACGGAGAAAAATTTCAACACGGGATAGGTTAATATATTTTTTCGTACACAATCAGTTATCCGAACAACCCCAGTCCCCAATTGATTCGGATAAATGACACTCTACTGTAATCATATATAATTTAATTCAAAGAACAAAACAACCGAATCTTACTCGAAATAGTATTCTTTATCGAAGAATAAGCGTATTTTGTACACCAGTTCTTTATCAGTCCAAGAAAATATCTCTAATTCAAAATCTTTGTTCGAAACTTTGACAAAATCTTCTAACTAAATAAAACAAGCCATACAAAACAAAATTTGTAAACACGTGGATAGCGGCAATATCAGTATCATTTGCCATCTTGAATACTGAACACGTGCCAAAATGTAAGCAGATTACCGCCGTGCGGCGAAGATGCGTTTGCAACACCGCTTTTCNCCTGTGAGATAGTGTTGAAAAATAATATAATTTGCTTATCAACAAGGATTACATGCTAAACATTTTTCAGTAGATCTTTAGGTAATAAAAGAGAAGAAAACAGATTAAAATATAACTTATACAATTTATATATTTTATTGAATTTAAATATGCATTTTTTAAAGAATTTGTGTATTATTTTTATTATATGATGATAAAAATGTTTTAATCTATTATAATAAAACATTTCCAAATATATGTAAAAATAAATTTATATTTAATATATTTAACAGATTTTGAAATATCAAACATCATTCATCTTTTTCTGATATTGGATTATTTGTGAAAGAGAATAATGGCATCTCGTACAATTCCATCTAAGTCACCTTCATCAAGTACATGTTCATTTGAACCTTTAGACAAGATTTCAAGCAATACATTGAAGGTATTTTGTACAATTTTTTTTATATGTAATACTAATTAATTACCAATTAATATATTAAAATGGATCTTTGTTATCAAATAAGCTTTTTTCCCAATTTTCCAAATAAATAGTTAATCTCTTAAAGAGATATTTAAATAATAATGATTAAATACTTTTATTTTAAAATTCTTTATGTAAAAAAGTTAATGAAAAAAATTTAATATAAAATTTAGAAGACATTTTAAATATGTAAGTTATGTAGATATGCAAGATATCAGTCTATTTCAGATCATCTGAAAAATGAATGGCACAAACATGCATACAAAATATTTCCAGGACTCAAAATTTCCTCAGAGCGTAAATTTCATCAGAATATACAGAATGTCCCCATAATTGTTGCACACCAGCACACATAATAAAACATTTTATGAACAAACTAATAATTATTACTATATAGTTTGAAACATTCTAATTAAATTATACAAATAGTTAAATAGACCTACCATATAATTTGCTGTACAACACTAAACTGATAAATTAAATTTAAAAGAATGCTTTAATTTAAGGAAGTCTTATCATAAGTTAGCATATACGATTATAAGCTTGATTTTAATATGTTGATTATAATGGAAAGAAAATTAAAGTTGAATATGACTGGCATTGTTACAACACCATGGATGACTTATTTTTAGCATGGAGTGCTAATTAACAGGCTTTATGATGTCCAAAAATGCAAAATTTCTTTACAATTACAATGGTCGTGCAATTTTTTTCTGAAAAATTATTTAAGAAATGTAGCAATTTTTTGAGTTTTTTGCTGACTTCATTATTTTTGTTTTTTTGAAAGCATAACCACATTTTTATGATATTTTTTACTTTACAATAAATTTTAAAGTATTGGCATTGAAATATATTTATAAAAAAATATGAAAAATAAAGGAAAATATGTTAATAAAGTAATGATAAAACTTGTACAGCTATTTAATCAAGACAATTCAAAAAATGTTTTTAAACACAGTTTGTTAATTTGCAAATTTTTTGTGAGGAACAAATGGCTGTATTATTTTAATTTAGACTGACATTAAATTTTGCCCATTTAAATAGTATTGAAAAGAGTTCTGAAATAAAACCAATTTTCTTTTTCACTTCTTTATAAAGTTTGGCTTCAGTTTTTTGTGAAAGTCAAAACCACAATTTAGTAATCAAGATTGACTTATCCCTCACATAACTGTCACATTCATAATCTGTGTCACATTTAATTTTTTGCCTTTTAGTCAGACATTTAGATATTGAATGTTCCAATTACACTTTTGTAACAAAGCTTGCCCTAAGTTTTGACAAATTTTCCCAATTAATGTCTATAGGGTTAGCCAAGATGCTACTCCATTTTATTGTAACAGTTTTTTGTCTATTGCCATAATTTTTTACTATTGCAAATTTTCTCAGGAGTGCTTTAATTTCCCTGAACCTTGTTTGCACATTCAGACATATTCTGTACCCCTGTATAAACTTTGAGTTATTGCATCATTTTTAAAAATAATAACTGTTGTCAATAAAAATGAAATGAATGTGTTTAGTGGTTGTTAACAACAAATATTTGTTGTTAACAACCACTTTTATATATAACATTTGTATGTATAGCATTACTTATTAAATTAAAAAAATTAATTAGCTGATTATTAGCCAAATAATGAGTCTGACTTTATTATTTGGTTACATACATAAATGAAGTTTGCAAAGCATTTGGCATTATGCATAGCTTGTATGAGATTTTCTAGGTTGAGATTTATTTGTTAGAATTGTTTCTCCTCAACTTTGTTTTCAGGTTATTATCTTTTCTTTCAGCTTATTATCTCCTCCAAGAATTATCTCCTCTTCCAGCTGAAATTGAGCAGTCTCTTGAATCCATTACAATGGATTCTTTGTTATTTTTCTAGTGTGATTTGAAAGAACTGACAAAACAGTGCTGTGGAGCATGTGCAGAAGCTAATTGAAAGTGCCTAGATGACTAATCACCTGGATTGTGCTCATTGTGGTGACATACATTTACACTAGTGCTCTGCTAGGTTGCTATATGCTCAAGGACAAGCATGGACATTTACCCTGCTTGCCCTTGAGCATGTAGTGGAGAGATCCAAGTAGATTTGACATCCAGTTGAACATTTCACCATGTCCATATGGCATGAAAAGTCTCATTCCTCTCAATACACTGCTACTCATCTGGGTGACATTCAATGCCTAGATTTTAACTAGATAGGCAAACATCAGATTGTCTAAATGCAGTCTTAGTGCTGAATAATCGCGGTCAGGTATTTCTGACCTAGAATTATTCAATGCTTTGTATCTCTATTTCTGATTCTATATATTTCTGTGAATAAAAATGCAGTTTTAAACTCAATAAATACTTTGTAATCAAAACTAACCAATGACGGTAATGTTTAACATGTTCAGTGTTGGTGACAGCTCAGTGTTCTACACTGCAACAACACATATGACAACCCACTCATGAGTGTCATAAATGTTTGCTCTGTCATAAATTTTTCAAATGTGCTGTGTTTCTCACTTGAAAAATTATATTATTTGTTTTTAAGAAGTTTTTAAATTGTTTATTGTACACTTCTAAGAATATATTATATTTTATATAATATATTCTTATATTGTCAAGAATATATTATATATTCTTGACATTTTTAACTTAAATAAAAACAAAATAAAAACAAAACACTAAAGTTTTTTGTACATGGCTAGGGACAATGCTCCCTATGAGGACAGTGAATTTGTTAATTAGCAATTTTAGTCCCAGTAACTCTATTATATTTTTGTGAGAGACTGCAAAAATATTCAAAGTCTGCTTGCAAAATATCTGATTTTTCCATGCTTTTTCAAAACATTCATGCACATGTTCAAAAATGTCATTCAGACCAAAATTAGACAGACAATAATATTTTAATATAATTTGTTCTTAACAAGTTGAGAATTTTTCCCTGTGAGATAGTGTTGAAAAATAATATAATTTGCTTATCAACAAGGATTACATGCTAAACATTTTTCAGTAGATCTTTAGGTAATAAAAGAGAAGAAAACAGATTAAAATATAACTTATACAATTTATATATTTTATTGAATTTAAATATGCATTTTTTAAAGAATTTGTGTATTATTTTTATTATATGATGATAAAAATGTTTTAATCTATTATAATAAAACATTTCCAAATATATGTAAAAATAAATTTATATTTAATATATTTAACAGATTTTGAAATATCAAACATCATTCATCTTTTTCTGATATTGGATTATTTGTGAAAGAGAATAATGGCATCTCGTACAATTCCATCTAAGTCACCTTCATCAAGTACATGTTCATTTGAACCTTTAGACAAGATTTCAAGCAATACATTGAAGGTATTTTGTACAATTTTTTTTATATGTAATACTAATTAATTACCAATTAATATATTAAAATGGATCTTTGTTATCAAATAAGCTTTTTTCCCAATTTTCCAAATAAATAGTTAATCTCTTAAAGAGATATTTAAATAATAATGATTAAATACTTTTATTTTAAAATTCTTTATGTAAAAAAGTTAATGAAAAAAATTTAATATAAAATTTAGAAGACATTTTAAATATGTAAGTTATGTAGATATGCAAGATATCAGTCTATTTCAGATCATCTGAAAAATGAATGGCACAAACATGCAT
Source organism: Centruroides sculpturatus (assembly GCF_000671375.1). NCBI lineage: Eukaryota > Metazoa > Arthropoda > Arachnida > Scorpiones > Buthidae > Centruroides > Centruroides sculpturatus. The sequence continues at coordinate 300,373 of NW_019384977.1, read as the reverse complement.
ACAAAATATTTCCAGGACTCAAAATTTCCTCAGAGCGTAAATTTCATCAGAATATACAGAATGTCCCCATAATTGTTGCACACCAGCACACATAATAAAACATTTTATGAACAAACTAATAATTATTACTATATAGTTTGAAACATTCTAATTAAATTATACAAATAGTTAAATAGACCTACCATATAATTTGCTGTACAACACTAAACTGATAAATTAAATTTAAAAGAATGCTTTAATTTAAGGAAGTCTTATCATAAGTTAGCATATACGATTATAAGCTTGATTTTAATATGTTGATTATAATGGAAAGAAAATTAAAGTTGAATATGACTGGCATTGTTACAACACCATGGATGACTTATTTTTAGCATGGAGTGCTAATTAACAGGCTTTATGATGTCCAAAAATGCAAAATTTCTTTACAATTACAATGGTCGTGCAATTTTTTTCTGAAAAATTATTTAAGAAATGTAGCAATTTTTTGAGTTTTTTGCTGACTTCATTATTTTTGTTTTTTTGAAAGCATAACCACATTTTTATGATATTTTTTACTTTACAATAAATTTTAAAGTATTGGCATTGAAATATATTTATAAAAAAATATGAAAAATAAAGGAAAATATGTTAATAAAGTAATGATAAAACTTGTACAGCTATTTAATCAAGACAATTCAAAAAATGTTTTTAAACACAGTTTGTTAATTTGCAAATTTTTTGTGAGGAACAAATGGCTGTATTATTTTAATTTAGACTGACATTAAATTTTGCCCATTTAAATAGTATTGAAAAGAGTTCTGAAATAAAACCAATTTTCTTTTTCACTTCTTTATAAAGTTTGGCTTCAGTTTTTTGTGAAAGTCAAAACCACAATTTAGTAATCAAGATTGACTTATCCCTCACATAACTGTCACATTCATAATCTGTGTCACATTTAATTTTTTGCCTTTTAGTCAGACATTTAGATATTGAATGTTCCAATTACACTTTTGTAACAAAGCTTGCCCTAAGTTTTGACAAATTTTCCCAATTAATGTCTATAGGGTTAGCCAAGATGCTACTCCATTTTATTGTAACAGTTTTTTGTCTATTGCCATAATTTTTTACTATTGCAAATTTTCTCAGGAGTGCTTTAATTTCCCTGAACCTTGTTTGCACATTCAGACATATTCTGTACCCCTGTATAAACTTTGAGTTATTGCATCATTTTTAAAAATAATAACTGTTGTCAATAAAAATGAAATGAATGTGTTTAGTGGTTGTTAACAACAAATATTTGTTGTTAACAACCACTTTTATATATAACATTTGTATATAATGAAATAATTTTATGTATTAGATAAAGATGTCATAAAAAATAAAAAAATAAAAATAGAGAATTATAATAAATTTAATTCATTATTTAATTCTTGAAATAATTTTAATATGTTGAAGATGCTGAAAAATCAATAAATTAAAATGAAAGTGATAATAGAAACTTATATTTAAAATTATTATTTTATGATTAAATATTAAATTATTTTCCACTTAATTATATTTCATTTCGCACATTATCTTAAAATATTGAATAATTTATTTTCTGAAATTATAATTTAAATATGTACATATTTTTCAATAATGTATATTAGAATGTAGCATTCATGTTTTCTGTTCTTGTTATTTATAACTGAAAATTGCTTTAATGTCAAATTATAAGAAAAATAATTAAAATGAAAAGTAATATTGTCCATTCAATGTAGATAAACAATTGAGTTTAATTTCTAATTCTGATTTGATTGTTGAACATATTGATTCAACAATTCTGAGAAATCAAAATAATTTAAATGATGATTCTTATTAATTTTATGACTCAGTTATAAAACAGTACAGGATTGATTTGACACAGGATTTGTTAGTATATATGACTTTTCCTTATGTATCATCATCATAAAAATGATAATGAAATAAAACAACTAAAAAAAAATATTTTAATCTATTTATTATTTTATTCCTTTAGCAGCATATTGATTCATAATTACAGCTGTACAGTTCAATTAAAATAATCAAATAGAATAAATTTTAAATGTTTTTAAATTTGGATTGTACATTTACTTAAATAACAGTTATTTTTAAGTAACCACTTTTTAATCATTTTAAAACTTAAATAAATACAAATTACATTAACAATTTTATTTATAAACTAGTAGATAAGCCCAGCGTTGCTTGCGCAAAAAGTAACGATAGTGAAGATTAAAATTATTACATTACAGCCAATCTTACCCATTTTCACAGAAAGCAAGAATTAGGTTGTCCTGTTTCCAGACTAATTAGAAAATTTTTAGATGGGTCTAAAATTATGTTCGANGCAGTATATATATATATATACATTTATTCTATTTTAACTAAATTATTTATAAACGAAAAAAAACCATTTAACAAAAAAGTACTGGTAATTATCATTTCTTAGTTAACACTCATTACTTAATTAAAATCATATGACATTTATCAAAATTAGAGAGACCAATAATGGTCTTACTGATATAATTGCCAGTCAATAACTGATTAATATTATCAATCAAAATCATTTTCTATTTTAAAGATATGATATAGTATCTTCAGTTTTACTGTATTATTGATGTGTTTCTTTTAATATTAGATACAGAAAAAAAATTATGTTTAATTAAAAATATTTCACTACAATTTTTTATTTTTAAAATTAAATTTTTGTAAGAATTCTAAAAATATAAATTAAATTTATTTTGATGACTTCTAGAAAATGTGATATTTTCCCCTTTTCCTTCCTTTAATTGCAGAAAAGAAATCAAAATAGAAAGTTGATTATTTTATATAAAATTTTACAACAAAAATAATATTCAATGCAAGTTAATATAAAAAATATATTTTACATATGATTTCAAAATTAAAACTGTTTATTTATGAAAAATATTTTTAAAATATTATATTTTAAAAATATTATATGAAATTAATTAGTTTGTAATAATCTTTTATAATATTTGTAGTAATTTGTTTTTATAATATTTAATGTCTCTATATCATTAGAAGAATAAATGTTATGATGCTTGGTTGTATGACATTTTTTAATTAAAAATTATTTCTATAATCGTTTAATGTTGTCACAGAACATGTAGTATTATTTATTAAGATTACAAAATAACAAAAATTAACTAACTAGTTTCAAAATTATGCCAAAATTACCAAGAAAAAGAATGAAAAAAACAAAAACTTTGTAATCCACAACATGAACTCCAATGCATACCAGCATCCAGATTTCAATTCTTTCTAAAATTCATCAGGCCATCAAATAAATCAACATTTTAAAATTGGCATGGTTAACCAAATCAGGCTAATCATGTCTTGCAAAATCTGTGGCAATATGATTTAAAAATAGCACATTTGTTTCTTCTATATTTAACATTTTTCTATCATCTAAAAGTTCATTCTTACATTTTATAAAAAATGGTATTTCATTTCTATTCTTGAGAGCTTTTAGAAATAATTTATTTCTTTCACATAACTATAGTATAATTGAAACAATTATTTCTCCTATACAAGTGGTTCTCAACTTCTTAGATTCATAGCTCATTTTTAAAATCATGTGAAATCAGATTTGACTTACTTTATTACAGATGTAACCAATGCCACTATATCAGCTTGTTGGAATTGGTTTGTTCTACAAACCAATATTTTTTTTTTTTTCAATGCATATCCTTCACATTGTTTTTCCATGACAGATATTTGAACATGGTAATGAACATATTGTGCTGTAAAACTAACCCACAGTGGACAGAATATTCTCTCTGCAAGTGATTTGCCACTGATGGCCACATGATGTACAGTTGTTGGCTTTGTGTATGTTTCTGAAACTCAATGTATTGTTTAAAGCACAATAAATAGAGAGCAGAAAGCACGGGGCCATTCAGAACTTGTATGGAGCCTGGGATAGAGCATACTTCTTTTGCCTCTTTGCATGCCTTTTACCATTTTATTTTATTTTTTTTATTTTCTGTTAGTAAAAATAACATTAATTTTATAAGAGTAGGGACCATTGCAGGTTTGTTTTCTGTAGTCTTAAAAATTCTGAGTTTCCTCTCTCAATGGCCTTATTTGTTATTTTTAGGAACACTTCATTAAGATACCATTGATTTGTCAATGCTCCAATAAAATAATAGTTTGTTTACACTTAGACAATTATGTTAAAGATAATTTTAATTCAGTTTTTTTCTTAAATATCATTTATGTAGCAATTTTGTACATAACATAATCAATGACCAGTCTACATCAGCAGTTCCCAACCTTATTTGTATGCCACCCTTTTAAGAAAAATTTTTTCATCAACCCTTCAATGTTATATATATGCAACAGATATTTTACATAATTTTTAAAAGGTATCTTCCTAAACTTATTTCAGAGTGAATAAATAATTTTTTTAAATATTTAATTAAAGTTTCATTGACTCCTAACAGATTAATACTGATCCAATTGGGAAGCCCAGTCTATTTTATTAATATGTCACTCACAACAGTTTCAACAAAGTGAAAGCTTGATGAATTAGACATAGAAACTGTTTCATTGCAGATAATAAAATGTTTTAAGAGTTTTGGAATGTTTGGTTAAAGCATTCTAAAACCATTGTGTTTGAGCTGAGTACTGTTCCTTCCTACTGCTGGACATAATAAAAATATATTCTTACTTTAAATAATATGAATATTAAAAATTCTTGTAAATGTTTTTTCTGTGAAATTACATCTACATTTTTGACTTTACCTAAACTTTGTGCAAATTTCAAATCACAAAAATTTTAAAGGTTAAAATAATTTCCAAATCTTCAAACTACTGCTCTATTGGAGGATATTATGAGGAAATGTTCACAAAATCCTGAGTATTGAAAGGTTTCACACCTTTTGATTTATAATCAAGTGTGAATACAAATTCCTTTCCCATTCTATGGGAATCATGAATTGAATTCACTATATTTTTTGCTCTTGAAAAGATACCTGGCACATTGTTTGATGTGGCTAGAAAAGTACTGCATAGAACACTGTAATACTGGTTATTCTGGTTTGGAAACAATGATTGGTAAAGATTAACAAGCTTAGTGGGGCAAAGGTGAAGGAATTCCGGGTCACTTCTCACTTGGATTTTGTGATGAATGGTTGTATTTAGAGAGAGGAAGTACTGAAAGCATTTACAGTGAGACTGAGGTTGGACTCACTTTGAAAGGTTGATATAAGGGCAGGTAGAAGATTCTCCCTGGCAACATCAATTCCAGGCTCTGATATTGGACATAATGATATTGATTTTGCTTTTGTCCCTTATACTTATTAAACACATTACATTAATTTAAAAGTTTTTTTATTTGTTGTTTTAGGCCCTTTACTGCTCAGAGAGCACAAAAACACCAAACTTAAAACAGTTAATTTATATTAGGGATTATCACACCAGTCAAAACAAATACAAAATTTATTACATTCAATATACAGTTAAATTATGAAATGTTATGTCACTTCAGCCCTCAATGCTGGTGCTTTTGACTGTATTGTCAGTTCATGGTTTATGAGTTCCTTTTATTATTCTTTTCTTGTTCTTCACTGTCCAATAACACTTAATTTAATTTTTTCAGTTTTTAAGTTTTAGATATAAGATCATTTTAATTAATTATTATTCTGGGACTCCTATCTTTTGTATATATTATATGATTGAGAATTTTGGTAATTCAAATGGCACATTCTGAATTTGTAACATGAAAACAAACTTTTGTGGCAATATTGATCTTTATGAATATTTCGGTGTTTGATAGGGAGATCTCCAAAGTGATAATCATCCCAAAAGGTTCCCTTGATACTGTTCTGCTTAGTATTGGATAATATGATGTCGTTTTGGTTAATAAATTTTATTACGAAAGTAAATCAGCCTTAAAGTGTCAATCTTTTAAATTGATAATTTTGAAACAAAATGCAATTTCACACTACATATGTCACTATTTTTAGGTGAGTGGTGTCTTCAGTTCACCTGGTAATACAAAGCCTAATCACCTTGTAAAAAGCCACAAATGAGCAAACAAGATTTCATGTTTTAGTGATTTTATTCCCATATTTACAACATATGAACAAATTTTTGCATTAGAAATATGCATTATAACAGTAAAGGCTATATTCAATATTTATAATAAATAATTTAATATTTAAAATATATTATTTGTCTTACAAATGATATTGAATTTTTCAGCGCCATCCAAAAACAGAACTCAATAAGAATGATCTTCTACAGTTGTTGAGTGTATTAGAAGGTGAATTGCAAGCACGAGAAATAGTAATAGCAGTTCTTAAGGTTTGTGAATTTTCTATTGTTTTTAAGTGTAAAATAAAAATGATCATTTTACATTATTATATATTTTAATATATTATTTAAATCTATATTAATTTTATAATTTAATAATTTTTGCATAGTTGAAAACAAATTTTTAAATTTCTTTTTGTAAAGAAAATATTCACAAAATATATTATGGCTGAGTCATAATTACAGAGAAAATAATGCACCACAATAGACCAGACATCATGTTCATTGACAAACAAAACAAAACAAAATTACATACATTATAGACATAGTTGTTCCAAACATCCTCAATATACAAAATACTTAAACTGAAAAAGTTAGCAAATATAGGAAATTTTTAAATACATGCACAAACAGCATAAGCACAGTAAGAGTTTTTCTGTGTCTGAATCAGGGCTGTGAAGTCGGTAAGAAAAACACTTGACTCTGACTCCTGATAATTTTAATAGACCGACTCTGACTTTTGACTCCAGCAAAATTAAATACCAGGTCATTTTATGCATGCTCTTAGGGGGTTACCCTACTCTGAACTCTGAAAGGTGGCACAGACATTTACCAAAATACTTTCATAGTTAGTATTTTTAATATTTAACTTACATTAATATTTATTTGTATAAAAAAATTAATTTTTAACAAATATTTAATAAGAGGAAAAAAGGAGTGATAAAATTCTACATCTGCATATCTTTATTCTACAGCTTTTGCATTTCAATTTCACCTTTCCAGAAAAGTTCACACACTTTTTAATTGAACTATCTAGCTACTTCAGCCCCTTGTTCAGAAAAGAAAAATATATACGCTGATCAATTAGTCTGGCTCATTCAGAAAAATAATAGTACTTATTTAGAGTGGGGATAAGAGAGGAATGAATCAATAATAATCAAATTCAATTGGATCAAAATAATTTAACTATTAAACACAAATAATACAAAGAAAACTATTGATACATATTTAATAAATTAAATTGTTGCATTTTGTATTTAAAATAAATGAATTATAACAAAATACAAATGTATTTTTAAAAATTAATAAATTTAAAATGCCAGAGTCGAAGTTGACACATTTTTTTTGACTCCAACTCCTCTGGCCAAAAATTCCTCCCAACTCTGACTCCACAGGCCTGATCTGAATATACCTTGAATTTGTCTGGCATAGCTTTGAGTACTGGTATTGACCAAGTAGGATAAATCCATCAACAAAATAGTAAATTCTCAAATAAGATCAGAAAAGTTAGAAAAAGTTTTAATGTTGATGGCATTTATTGATTCTAGTTAAAAGTCAGTTACTTAGCTTCTAAACAGTTATGAGAATTTTATATATAGAGAGGAAAATTATTGGAACTTATAACATAAAGTTAGAGTAGGAGTGTTCAATTGTATCATTTAAATCTAGGATTGATTCACAGAAAATTTGAAGTATGTTAGCCTATATCATACAGTATTTCATATTAAATTTGCTTCATATTTAACTTAGTCATTAGAGCAACATTAGTTTTATTGTACTCTTCAATGTGTATTAATACATGTCATATTTACTGTCAAGCTTTTTTTTTAATAAAATAAAATTTCATAACAAATTTAGCATGCTTGTAAATTTTTAAAGAAAAATTCAAAATTTTATTGATATTAAAATTTATTGCTCACCAGATATGAGTTAATATGTAATATATTTGTGAACAAAATACATACAAATATTGAAATCATTTTTGGAATATTGAATTTTTATTAATAAGAAAAAGAAATGGCACTGTAAGTTTTTATTTAATTATATAATTATAATATTGTATAGTATTAAACAAATTTATATTATTTTCTAACTATTTATTAATAATATATTTTTTAGGCTGAACAGATAAAACAACTGCTTTATCCTTGCAAAAGAACAAATGCAAGTACTGATCCTTGGGCAGCTCTTCATAGAGATGTATTTGGTGCTTTTGATGCTATACTAGATGAGGCAACAGTAAAAACATTATATAATATGCAGTTACAGCAATTAGAAAATTTTATTCTACAACAGCGGAAAGCACAGGAAAAATTACAGGAACAGTTGAGAAGTGGAGAAGAAAGATTTGAAAAAGTAATTATATTTATAATATTTATTCTGCAATAAATATTTTAAGCAAATTTTGTTGACATGAATAGAAAAGATAATTATTTGAAAATTACTTCTCTATGAAAAACAATACATTTTATCACTATGAATATAAATACAGTAGAGCATCATTTGTCTGAATCGATTGAAGAATGGGGTTGTTCGAATAACTTATTTTTCGTATAACCAATTATGTATGAAAAAAATATATTAATGTTGAAATTTTTCTCCATTGTGTGTCACTTAGCATTGAATTTTCATCAATGTTAAGCCTAATGAAATTTTTTATAATAATAATCATGGCTATTGTATTGTTAAAAATTATTTCTTTATTTTGTAGAAACAAAATAAATATATTGAAAAAAAAAAATTATACTTTAGAAGTTAATCTAGTATCAGAAGCGTTCAATTTAGCACAACACACAGTACTCAGAAAAACACCACACAAAAGTGCCAGTGCTGCCAGCTAAAACACACACACACAAAAAAAATATTGGAGTAGCCCAAGACATAGCCAAAGGTTGCAGCACCACAGCACTAGCAGAAATTTAAATTTGCTGACTAGAATGCTTTCAGATAAACGATGTTCTACTGTATTAGGAGGCAAAATGTTATTTCAAAGAGGTGATTACTTTTTTACATGTGACATTTTACAAGTGACTAAAATCAAAATTACGAGGCATGTCTGGAAAGTAAGTACCGTTTTGGAAAAACTCACATAAAAAATATTTTTTCAAAACAAAATTTATTTTTACATGAAAGAGCATGTCTGAAACTATTTTTCTACATAGTTACCACCATTGTTCAGACATTTGTCATATCGGGAAACCAACTTGTCTATACCCTCTTCAAAGAAAGATGCCGCCAGTGAAGACAGCCACTGCTGAACATCAGTTGTTGCAACAATCTCATGCAAAACAGTATTTGAAATTTGTGGAAACTCATCACAAAGCAATCTTATTGTGAACTGTCTGTTTTCAGGAATTTTTTCATTCACTTTTGCAACCAAACCATCATTGACAACAGAAGGCCAGCCACTCCATGCTTTGTCATGAACATCAGTGC
>NW_019384977.1:248653-290837 GCF_000671375.1 Centruroides sculpturatus | reverse complement strand
TTTTTTTTTTTTTTTGTTAAACTGAATTGACTTTTGCATGATAATGAAATTATGATTTGAATTTTGTTTTAATTTTGTGCTGCTTGTGATATTGCAAATTTAATATATTATAGTGTCATTTATCTTATAAATGCTTTAGAAATTTTACAAAACTTAAATACATTTGTTATTCTTAATACGTAATCATACTATTTTAAATTATTTCACTAATTATTATTGTTATGAAATTAGTTAATTTTGAATTTAATTATAATTTTAATATTGTAAAAATCAGCTTAAAATTTTCATCTAATTGTTTTCTTTTCTGAAATGTTTGATATGTGCATGTGGCAATGTATAAAGCTTGACAGTGTTTTTTTTTTTTTTTCTTTTGCTTTGCAGTTGTTAATTTTAAAATCATGCTTGTTAAATTGAAATTAAATGTTTTTGAATACCACAGATGTTGCATTACATTTTAATACAGTAGTTTAATCTAAACTAAAATTATATAAAATATAAAAGTACTATTGTTTAATAATATTGTTGAAATATAGACCAATGAAAATTACTGAAAGCTTAAAAATTTAAATGAAATTATCATCATTGATTTGTTGCAAGGTATCTGGACATATCATTATAATCAATGATATCAATACAGACTAGTATATACAGATATTGAAAAATTATTTGCCATTTTTTATAGAAATGAATGCAGACAGAATTTTTGAGATATTATATAAGTTTTAATTAAATATATTTGTGGAATCTTTAACTTTAGTAGTGTTTTATAAAGAATAATCTAATAATTAAGTTTATATTAAATGTTATATTAAATTAAATTCTGTTTAACTTTTATAAATCTTTTTTGTATGTTCTAGCTTGTTGTTGAATTAGAAGATGAAAAACGTAAACATGCACAAGATACAGCTCAAGGAGATGATGTTACTTATATGCTAGAAAAAGAAAGAGAAAGATTACATCAAGAAGTAGAGTTTGAAAGACAGCAAAATAGAAAATTAGAAAAGGATATCAAACGTTTAAATGAAAGTATTGAAGAAGAACGAAACAGACAGAAACAAATTGTATTATTATTATTAGCAGAAAGAAAACGTCTGATCTTGAGGTTGCTTGAGGAACGACAGAGAAATGAAGAATTAACTGAAGTAAAATTATTATTAGATTTATTTAGTTTATCAAGTTTATTTTTAATAATTATCATATTGAAATATTTTTAAGTCTATAATTTAAATTTATTATTATGTGTTTACATTATTGTATTACTTACAGACCTTTGAAGATATAGTTCACATGATTAAGTGTTTTATAAAAATAATAATAATTTGTTAGTTACTATTAAATAATAAATCATTGGTGAAACTTTGAATAATAAGTCATTCATTTCACTTGATGACATTAAAGTAATAGTTCACCAGTTTATTAAAATTTTAAATAAGACAAATATTGATTTAACAATATATTTTAATAATTTAGAAAGTTCTGGAAGAAAAGAATCAGCCTGAAGTGGGACATGTTGCCAGTTACTATACCTGGACTTCCATCTGATCTTTGATTCCAGAACTATTAATTTAGATATAACCAGTATAACTAGTAGTTTCTATTGTACAAAGTATTTTCAACAAATTAATATTAAAGGAATATGACTATACACATATATCATATTTCCATGATTAAATTCCAGTGGGTTCATTTCTAAATTTATGAATCCCCAGAGCTGATTACATTGTAACAGGAGAAAAGTGGGTAAAAATTGAAAGAAATACTTCAGTTACTTGTACATTTTTAGAACTATCAAAATTGTTTATTAACTCTATTTATGGCTACAGCTACAACATTTGAAATAATTAATGTTTTCATAGTTAACTTGATTCAGTTTCTTCCAGTTCGATTGTTAGAATGCATTGTTGGAATAAGGATCTTTACTACCATCTTCTGCTTCAAACTCACCATCTCCAAATTGAGTTTTCCTAATAAGTTAATAAGCTTTCAACTTAGGAACTTAACCATAATGTTTCCGTGCTCAGTATTTGAAAATATTTATAATTGACAAGACTATGTCTTGTTTATAAAATCGTACTGCCACTCGTTCTTACCAGCATAGAGGTATGAAGGAGTACAAGTCGAGAGTTGATATTTGGCACAGAGTATTAGGTGCTCAAATCATTTGCACATAAAAAAAAATCCAGACTCGTAGGTAGTCGGGACCAAGAATAGAGTCAAAATAAAATACAAAATGGCGACCCTCTTCTACAAACAGGCAAAACAGCCACCTCACCCCAGCGAAGTCAGGTAGGGGAGAGTACCACCCGCAGTCGTTCTAAGAAGTGAACTCTGACCTTAGGACCGAACACGTAGTTTCTTCTATGTTAAATAAAATTTCTAAGCTAATTTTGTAAATTTATGAGTTCTTCAAATATGACGTTAAAACTGTTTTAGGTTGTCGTTACAAGTGGGGTTTTTTTTTTTTAACATTAGTGTAGTAAAATCGTAGGACCGATAAAAATTTGATGTTATATTAGGATTGTCATTACATTCGATGACGTTATAATCGGGTTGAACTGCATATTGTTTGTGCAAAATAAAAAAATAATTTCGGATGATACAATAGCCACGATTATTTTTTTCAAAAACGGGAACTTTTTTGTTACACATCGACAAAAATTCAACCTGGGCTGACATGCAACAGAGAGAAATTTTGAAATTAGATAAGTTAATTTCATCAAAGATGCATCGTGGACGATCTTGTGGTCGTGGCCGGCAAAGTTTGAATGATTGTGCCCAAAAGCAGCGATATCAAAGAAGATAGGAGAATGAGTACGAGACATACCTTGAGCATCAAAGTGATTCCATCTCCGAGACATAGTCTTGTTTCAAATATGGTTTTGCCTTTTACTTGTTTTATTTCAACTCAATAATTTAGAGTTGGACAGCACTTTCTACTTTCTACTTTCAGAAATCCATGAACTTTTGAGTAGAAAGTGCAGTTTGAAGAGGCAAGATTCATAGCAGTTGTGGAAATTTTTGTGGAAATTGCTATATTGTGTTAATTTTACATGCTTTTATTGAAAATAATTGATTAATTGATGCAGTGGATGTGAAAAGTTTCATTTGTAATGTAGGAATTTTCCAAGGCATTAAAATTCATCAAATCAAAGAGTGCATTTGGAAATATGTTTTATCAGAAGCTGAGTACTCACTTTTTGAGCAGATTAAGGCTGATTTACGATATACATCTGACAGAACAGACTACTGACTGTCACCAATGACAGATCAATGAAACAATGTATTGTGAATTTTTAACGGCTGTACTTACATCAATTGTCATTCACAAGAACCATCACCAACAGTTGTTGGCTGCCATCTTGGTCACCATCTTTGGCGAGAAAGTTTTGCCTATCAGTGTCTCTGTTCCTGGTCACAAGTGTCTAGTGGGAGCAGTCAGTTGCCAGTTGTTAAGCACTGTTGCTTTCGGTGTTAATCAATTTTTGTATTTTCAAATATAGGCATAAAGCAGGCCTTTTTCCATATCCATCAAGGATTTGGTCAGGCTCGCAATGGCAGCAGCTGGGTGGTGAATGAGAGGACATACTGCCTATTAAAAATTCTTGGAGATTTGCTCACTCAAATTCAATCCCAGATTTTCAGAGTAGTAGTAGGCTGATGCCTTAACTGTCTCATCTAGCCACCACCAACTTTAAGTTAATAATTACTGCCAACAAAATGGATAGTGACAAATATATAAAGGAAGTTATTGTCAGTCCAGTGACAGCTGGTTTCTTGCCACCAGCCAGATGTATATTGTAAATCAACCTTTAGTTCACTCAAGTCTAGTGCTTATTGAATGCTCAGTGAACATCCATTAAAAATAATTGAGGGTTGTGTGCTATGTATTTTTGATAATATATGCAGTTGTAGATGAGCACATTCACACTTATCCATTTAATATCAATTAAATTTATATATTAAAGTCTAGCATTAATTTTTATCAGTTTATACATTTCAGGTCAGAGTTGGGTTGGTGCATTCTGTTGATTGTCCTAGAGGTGGTATTTTGTTATCTTTGATTCACAGGCGGTCAACTTGTCTCACTATTGACTCTTGCCATTAAAGCCCAATTTATATTACCAAACCATTTGCAGTCCTATCAAATATTTATCTATTGTGTTTTATGTACCAGACAAAGACTTGTGCATTACTTGTAGTGTGAATATGTACAGTACATTGGGCACAATTGACCAAACTGAGCAGCTTGGTAATGTGGATTAGATCGAAAGTTAATAATGATATTTGATTGATATAGTCTTGATTATGCATTGTTAAATTTGACTCTGTGGCATCATCTTTACACTGATTGGTATGAGATGGTGATTTGCTTTTGTCATTGATTGTATAAAAACCACAAAATAAACTGGAATGATACATAAACTCTCACTTAAATGTCAAATTTCCAGCAAAACACCCAAATTCAACATTCGTTAGATAACATTTAACATTTTATCTAACGCAAAGGATGAAACTGATGATGCTAGAGCATCTGGAGTTTATCACATCCCACTACATGATGACAGGTTCAACTGGACACTAACATACATTGGTTCCACATACAGATCGTTACAAGCCCAGTTACGATATCACAGGTATGATGTGGCAAAAGGAAACATCAGTACGGTCCTGGCCCAGTATGCCCAAAGAGGCAACCCTAATACATAAGATTTTCGACAGACAACATATAAGAACATTAGATGCCTCAGAAATCTACAGGACTGACATAGGAGGAACATGCATCAACACAGATTACATTCCCATACCAAATGCATGGAAGTATTATTTACACTCTTAAAGGAAATTATACATTGCCTAATATATATCACAGCCAATGTTCAAATTGATTTTAAAAAAGTTACTTAAAAAATTATGTGTACAATGCGCAACATTCTATAAATAGAACAGTTATTTTTGTTTGACTTTTTCTGATGAAGGCTGATTAATGAATGGCCAAAAATGTTCGAATGTTGATTTTGAGTGTTTTGCTGGAAATTTGACATTTAGGTGAGTCATTGACCATACAAAGAACATTATATTATTGCTGTATTATGAATTTAATTTTTCTGTAAATACAGAACAAGCTCTGAATCTAACAATATTAGGACACTGGAGATTTTTGATGATAACATGGAAAATTCATGGAAATTTACAATGACAAACTTCAGTGAATCTGAGAAGTGAAATTTTAGTTAAATTTCTTACCTAGCTATTACTAAACTACATTATTTTATACTTTGCATTACTTCAAAATGCTTTCCATGCTTTTTGATTCCAGGATTTATTTGAGTCTGAAATTTATTTTTAACAAATCCATTCCTCAGGGTTTAATTCAGGAAGTACAGTACATGTGTGTGCACATATGTGCCTAACTCTCTACCTATAGACAAATTGATTTGATTCTGATTATTAAGTAGTTTTAAAATATAGCATGATAAAATCCAGTAGATTATTTGGCAATATATATTATATAGGTGACTTTCAGTGACTAGAGGTGTTTTTTGAGTTTCCAGTTTCAAGGAACCAATCACACACACACACACAAAAAGCAGGCTTTTCTCATGCTACCTACAATTTTTTTCAAAAATCAAATATTTACAAAAAATACTAATAATTATGTTATCTACAACTGTATCACATACAGTATATATTATATATGTACAGTACTTATAAAATGTATTATTGAAAGAATAAGTTTTGATTTTTAAAATTATAGCTTATTTATTTACTGCTAAATATATATATTAATAAATTGAAGTTAGGAGTAAGAAGTTAGTTATTATATGGATGACCATTGTGAATTAGTATTTGATATCTACTGTAATAAATAAGAAATTAGAATTCTGTGTATTTTTCATGATTGTTAAAATTCTATTTTAATGTATTTTTTTTTATTTTTAAATAGTTAAACAAAGATTAAAATCAATCATTAACAAATTTTAACAATCAAATTCGAAATTATTTATTAAATTTTCATTTTCTAATTTAGAAACTTAATAATTTTAAATACAATTAAAAGTAATTAATTTTCATCTTATTTATTACAATATAATTTAAATCTTTAGCTCCTTAGTGATGAAAAAGGAAGAATAGCAGATATGGTAGAAGGTTTAGAGGAGGAAAGTAAAAAATCTCTTCAAATGGAAGCTGAAATGGAACGACAGCTGATTGAATTTGATTCAGAAAGAGAACACTATAAAGATCAAGTTACAACAGCTGAAATGAAAAATCAAGAACTTACATTTGAAATAGAAAAATTACAAGAAGAAATGGAAATTTTACGCAAACAAATGCAAGGATTTGGTGAAAGGACAGTTGTTAGTAGCTCTCCGATGCATCTTGGAGAAGGAGTAAGAAGTACTGTTGTCACAATGGTTTCTACTCCTCCGGCAATTAGAGTTATTCCAACAGTATCTCCTGCGGTTAGTCCACCTCGGGGAGTTGCAAGAGCAGTTAGCCCTAAGATTGGTCCAGCTCCTGCTACACCTATGAAACCTCCAGGTCTCGTTCCACAAATTCCAATGAAAGCAGCTACTCCAATAAATTCTCCACCGAAACCATTAATTAATGCTCCAGTATCGGCGACTGTTGTTTCAACTGCTTCCGGACAAAATGTAACAACATTAACATCCCCACAAAATCCTGCACTTAAAGGGGCTGCTAAAAAATCATCTCCAGTACTTCCACCAAGATCTGTTTCACCTGTATCTTCTGATGTATCTGCTGAAAATATCCAACCATCTAGTACTACAAATATAGTACAAAACTTAGTTTATGCTGTTGCTGCATCAGAACAGCAAGCAGTTGCGAACGATAGTAATCAGGCCGGACCTCGTCCTGCAGGAACTAAAATATTCACTACTAGCCAAGGAGGCAAAGTTATGGTTCATCTTTCTGGAAGTGCACCTATTTTGGCTACTAAAAAAACTCCTCCAATTGGACGAGGTACGCCACCACCCATACCACCTAACAAACCAGTATTAACATCTCAGTTGAAAAAGGATGCAAAACCTCCAGTGCCACCTCGAAACGATAATGCTTCTGAATCTTCATTAGAACAAAAGATTCAGAAACCTCTTGTTTCAGGTACACGTTTTGGTGTTGCTATTACAAAAGTTGCTACTCCCGAAGTAACAAGTGGAATTGCACAAATACCAGGGACTCCAGTATCGACTGACGAAGATCATAAGACAGGCACCCAGGTGGGTGAAAATGCCGACATTAGATATTTCAATGAAACTAAAACAAAAACATGCATTAAGAATGTATCTAATGCTGAAAATTTTGTTGGTGTTGATGTGTTTGGACAAGAATTAGTTGATTTTCAGGAACTTCTAGTATCTATGGTATCAATTAAGTCTGATGATGGCCAGTGTAATATACAAGAGGAAACATGACTTAAATTATTTTTGTTTTGAATTATAATTTTTATGTATAAAGTTTTTTTTACATATATGAATGCATGACAGCTATTTTAAAATACTCCGTTCAGACAACAATAATTTTTATCAATAGCATGTTTGAAGTATATTTGATATAAGAAAAAGTGTGTAATTTCTGTTTATTTTTTTTTTTTTTTTTTTTTTTTTTTTTTTTTTTTTTTTTTTTTTTTTTTTTGTTAAACTGAATTGACTTTTGCATGATAATGAAATTATGATTTGAATTTTGTTTTAATTTTGTGCTGCTTGTGATATTGCAAATTTAATATATTATAGTGTCATTTATCTTATAAATGCTTTAGAAATTTTACAAAACTTAAATACATTTGTTATTCTTAATACGTAATCATACTATTTTAAATTATTTCACTAATTATTATTGTTATGAAATTAGTTAATTTTGAATTTAATTATAATTTTAATATTGTAAAAATCAGCTTAAAATTTTCATCTAATTGTTTTCTTTTCTGAAATGTTTGATATGTGCATGTGGCAATGTATAAAGCTTGACAGTGTTTTTTTTTTTTTTTCTTTTGCTTTGCAGTTGTTAATTTTAAAATCATGCTTGTTAAATTGAAATTAAATGTTTTTGAATACCACAGATGTTGCATTACATTTTAATACAGTAGTTTAATCTAAACTAAAATTATATAAAATATAAAAGTACTATTGTTTAATAATATTGTTGAAATATAGACCAATGAAAATTACTGAAAGCTTAAAAATTTAAATGAAATTATCATCATTGATTTGTTGCAAGGTATCTGGACATATCATTATAATCAATGATATCAATACAGACTAGTATATACAGATATTGAAAAATTATTTGCCATTTTTTATAGAAATGAATGCAGACAGAATTTTTGAGATATTATATAAGTTTTAATTAAATATACAAATAAGGTTGTGCATCAATGCTAATATAAGAGACACACTAAATATCTGTTTATGATATGATTATGAATTAATTGTTATCAGAGCCATCAAGAGCTTGTATGGGGCCGGGGGTAAAGCAGGCTCTTTTGCATTAATACTGTTAGACTGAAGTTAAAGATTAGTACATTTTTACTATACATTTAAAAGTTAATGAAATGATACCACTGTTCACTGTTTATTACTATAAAATACTTATTGAAAACCATTACAAATCCTTCAGGGTATTCAAAATAGAATGTATTTCCATGCATTTACAGTTCATCTGGCAAATATTTTTAGGAATAAGTAGTTCCAAATATCAGAAGTCATATAATAATCTTGTGTGTTTGTATACATTAATAAATGAATAACTTGTGGGCACATTAAGTTTTATGCTAGAAGTAATATCAAATTTTGATTCTCAATTGCTTTTATTTGATTGATTTTGAATTTTCTGTTAACCTTTCACAAAAAATTCAAATCAAAAGATATTTTATAGGGTGTCTGAAAATTATCTGTATAACTTTATCCTTTAACAAAATTTACAATGGCACATTTAGAATTATTAAACAAGAATTTTTAGCATCTATATTTTCCAAAGTAGCAATGTTAGACATTCAATATATGCACCATTAAATTAATGATTTGCAAAATGTCCAGTCAATACTCCAAATGCTGCCAAACACTTCTTTGTCAGACTTGTGTGTGATTTGGTTTTGATAAACCATTCAACACACTGTGCTTTCTCCTCTGCATTTATTTTGGATAAGTGCATATGAATTTCTGAAAAAAAAAAAAGAAACTTGTCAAAACTTAATACAATCAAATTTGGTTAAGTTTCTCTGTAAAATTCCACATGAATTGTTACACTTGATTGTTCATTATAACAGACGAAAGTTGTACAAATAATTTTTGGACATCCTATAGATTTCATTGGTAATTTGGATTTCAATTTTTGAATTTTTATTTCTTTCATAATGGCAAATAATTTTTCTACAAGTTTAGAACAATGGTGCCCAAACTTTTCAATTGGTGGGTCAAATTGCACATAAAATATAAGTAAATGAGCCTGAAATATTTTGTATATTCCATATACAGTGTACAAAAAAGTATCCCCGAATAATATGTCAAATACATTTGAGAGTCAGATTTAGCCCAAGGGCTAATGTTTGGGTATTATTGGCTTAGAATACTGAAAACATTATTATATATGGTAATTATTAATGTTTATTATTTAATGTTTTTTACATTGCACAAAATCAATGCAATATAGTATTTTTCATATGATATTAAATATATTCATAGTTATTTTAGTTTTTCAAAAAATATAGATTCACCTTCTTAGAGTTAACATAAATTCTTTGTTATGTACTCCAAATAAAAATACACATTTTTTTATTAATTTAAATTTTTAAAAGTCAGTTTTATAAAAATATATTAAACAGTTAAAGAACCATGTGAATTATTTACATGATCATATAATCACTTTTTTAATATTTAACTATTTTTCAAGTTGTTATTGGAAGTATCACTAACAATTAGAAAATATTTGTTTTTAATTTCTTTGATTCATGTTTTTCAACACTTTTTAATAATGAAAGAGAATATTTCAAAAGAAAAAAATTTTCAAGGAAATTGTAGTGACAAAGATCAGACTAGTTTATTTCCTGTTATTTATCTTGTCATCAGATGATGATTAATATAATTTATATTTAATTTTAAAAGAATTTCCAAAGAAAATTTATATAATAAAATAATTCCTGAAATACATATTTTTATAGATAATAAATTTTTATTTTATATGTAAAAGAAATGCTTATTTTAATCATATTTTATACATGACTGAATGATTAATTATATGATATTTTAATTAAATCAATTTAATTTACACAGACTATTCAGTTTTCTCATTTTATAGTTTTATAATTCAACATTTTATCAGTTAAGATGAAAGAAAATTGAGAACTGATTATGTTAAAAATTTTTTATTATATATTTTTTAGTTTTATAACTAATTATAAGTTTTATTTTATAATAATTTAAATTATAAAGTATATATATATTGATTTTTGAATAAGTGAAATTTTAATATAGTACATTAGTTAGAAAGCCTAATATTACGTAACCTAATGATTCAAATGTTACAAAAACCATATTTTTCATGTAACAATTTTAATTATATTCTAATTAAAGAAATTAATTATATAGTAGGAAAGATTATTCAATTCAGATAATGCCTCACTATATAATATATTAATTTTTTTTATATTGATGAAAAATTTAAATGTTACAAATTGAGAAAGGAATTTGATGAATGGCAGTGACATATTTTTGTAAATCTCGTCAAGATTAGGAAGTCGACTAGTGGTATCAAACAGTAATAGTAAGCTTTCTTTTATCAATAACTTTCCAATACTGGGTTATATTAATTTAAACAGACAAAACATCTACATCAGCATACCTCAAATTAACACATTTACTAACATTTTCATCCATTTATACCTGAAGATGTCTGTTATAAACAGATGAAAATGTTAGTAAAAATATGTTACTTTGAGTTATTCTGGTATAGGTGTTTTGTCTGTGTTTAAAACTTTCTTTTATAATATATATTAAATATATTTGTTAGATGGCAAAACTTAATAGCAAAATAATTTTATAAAATCATAAAAATATACTACGTGTTATGAAAATACATTGTTTTTACAATGCATTTATAATGAAATATTGAAGGTATGATATATTTAACAAATATTTATTAATTTAATTATTGAATATAAGTTTATATTCAATAAATAAATTATTTTATAATGTGTAAATTAATAATTTGTTATTATTGTACAGTTGTTCAAACTAATTCAAAAAAAGTCACATGATATCAGTTTGGATATTATTTAAATCTTATTTTAAACATCAATGGTTTGAGTTAATTTTTATTATTAAAAAAAAAGAGAGAGAGAGAAATAGCTCAAAATTTATATTGATTAAAATTTTCATATATGCACATCTACTATATTTATCAAACTATTTGAAATATGAAATCAGATTAATTATTCAAATTCAAAATTTATTAATCTATATTTTTTTATAATTATTATAAATTTGATTATGTGTGTATATATATTTCATTTCAGTTTTAAAATAGTTTCAGTTTAGATGAAACTGAATCCTGAATTAATTCTATTTGTTTTTATTCCAATGTTTCTTAATTTATGTTTACTTAAATTAGTATTATAATATAAATAATAATTTTTTTGTAAGCTCTCCTCTCATGTTTAGAAGGAAAGCTACATCTTATCTAAATATGGATCAAAATTATGAATTCAAACTTTGTGCAATAAAACAGTTCTCAAGTAATACAAATTGAAGCAAATATTTGAATTTCTGATTATATGATGGACATGTCATTAGCATCTAAATCATTTAGAAAATGATAGACATTATTATTATATAATCGTTAAAATAACACATATAATACATTTACATTAGTTTTTTCCATATATTTAGATGATAAATTAGTAATGATTTAAGCAGTATCAGTTACAATTTTGTTGCAATCCCTTCCTTATTTTTTAAAATATTCAAAGGGGAGAAATAAAAAAAGTAAACTAAAAAAAACAGATTTAATAATTAGAGCATAGGTGTGAATTTAAGCAAATAATAATAATGGTTAAATTTGAAAAAAGTAACTTATATTAATTTACTTTTTATATATATTAACTATAAACAGAAAATCTAATTAAAACTAAAATAACCCAAACCTAACCTAAATAATGCTTCAAAATCTAAGTAGTAGTAAAAAGCTAATAGAAGTAAAAAAATTAACGAGCAATGTTAATAATTAACAATATAAATATTAAAAAGAAAGAATCAAAAAGGAAGCAAGCAAATGGCAAGAATTTGCAAATAAATCTATCCATAGTGACAAAGTCTATAGTTGATTACATGTCAAAAGAAAATATGATTAAATGCTCTCAAAAAAGAGTAGATTCATCATAGCAATTTTTCAATTAAATTGCAATCAAACAATAAATAATGTATTTCTAAAACTCAGATAATACAAAATGGTTTCTAGCTGGGATGAAATTAATTCTAATTCCAACAGGCAGAGAACTTACACCAAAGTCAAATATTATTTCCACAGATGACATGGGAGCTTTTAAAAGATAAAATATGATATTTCATAAAATATAAGCCATTTTTTAAGGTTTTGAATTTTCTCAACAACAGTCAACATCCTGTTTTGACTGTAGTTAGGTTTACATTTTAACCTTGTTTTTTTCCCTTATGAATCTCATTAATTTTGAAAAGAAACAAACTTTTATTTTTACCTTTTTTTCATAGTATTAGAACAACTGAGAAAAATAAACTGCTTTTTTAACAGTTTGTTTACTTTAAAAATCAAATGATCATGGAACAGTAGATCATCTTGAATTTCAAGAAAATAAAAATTGGAAAACATCAAGAACTAGAACATTTCATGGTATTTTTTTGAATAAAATTTAAAATTTTAACTGTGAAATATCGATTATGTTTTAATTATTGAGTTTTTCTTATTTAAGAAAACTTTGAGAATGAATAATAACCCCAAAGTATTGATTTTTTTAAAATAAACAGACTAAAAAACAGTTTTTTACTAGTGAATTGTTTCCTATAAAACCATTAGACTTGTGAAACTGTATTAAAAATATTGCAAACTTTGTGTTAAAAATTATCACGAACTTTACAAGCTTAATAAAACCAAATTTTATTTTATTTTAAATATTATTGGATAATTACAGAGATATTATTTTTAATTAAAATATAAAGATAATATATTCAGAAACTAAATTATTTGCTTTTTCGATTATATGCCTATCATAATATTCAATAATAATTGTTGTATAATTTATTTTTTTTTCTTTATATTTTTGAAATCTTTTTCACTACTGTGAGCAATTTCCTGTTTTTCAATAAAATAGTTCAATAATGAGAAGTCAAATGCAATTTAAAATGCATGTAATTAATTTTATAATTATTTAAAACAGGATAGATAAAGCACCATTCTTTAGAGATGGTGGTATCTATTTTATATACACTAGATGATTGTAATTAAAGTACTCCTGTTTGGATTCAATCAGATATGGTATAGTGATATTTGAGAATGTGTAGAAGACATTTCCTTAAAAAAAACTTTAGTACCAAAATTTACCACTAAGACACTTGGTACTGCAAACAACAAACATTTTATTTGTACAAAACACTCAAGCTATACAGCAGGGGTGTCCAACCTTTTTGTTCCTCTGGGCCACATTGGAAGAAGTCATGGAGTTTGGGCCACAAGTATATATAATATATTTGTGACCCAATCCTTAAATATACAAGTATATTTAAGGATTCATAAAGGAAACATATCTAGATTATAGTAATAAGTATTAAAACTTTATCACGAGAAAGGATATTTTAAAAAATTTCTTCTACGGACACTTTCAATTTTTACTTAGAAATAGATAAATGCATTTATTATAAAGGAGACAAACAAAAATTTATTTGAAAAACACAAATATTTGTTTTATTTGGGTCTCTAATTAATAAAAAAAGACAAAACACCATTTTAAAGTGCATTTTTATTCGTCTAATATATTTATAAATAATATGTAGCCCAAAAAGTAGCCAATGCATCAAATGATATTTTTTATGCCAAACTAAAAACAGGGTAGCCAACTTTGGCGCAAGGTAGCCAAATCATGCAATGCTGAAAGGAATATTAAATAAACTGGAGTTAGGACTCAAAGGATTATAGACACAAATGCGGGGAAAGGAGAGAAAGGACAAAAGATAAAGAAGTGAGGAAGGTTGGAAAATTAAGGGTCCCTATTTGCATGACAGAAAGTCTATTTAATCTTTCTTACTATTTTTTTATCTTTTGGCCTTTCTCTCCTTTCTCCCCCAAATTTGAGTCTATAATTCTTCCCCAAATTTGAGTCTATAATTCTCCCCCAAATTTGAGTCTCAACTTCAGCTTTATTTAGTATTCTTTCCTCATTTAAATACAGTAGAGCATTGATTATCCGACTCAATTGGGTACTCAGGTTGGTCGGATAACTGAAAAATCGGATAACCGAAAAGAATGAAAAAAATACATTATTAGTATAGTATATTAGTATATCCCATGTAATTAGTATATTAGTATATCGCTATTAACCAACTTTGTGTTGAATTTTCATCGATGTTAAGCCTAACAANTATATACAACCCGGTGTGGTAAGAAAGCACATTAATTAAAAATACTTTATTATTAAAGTAAATTATACATAATTATTTTTAATTGTTTCTAACAGTAGCTTAATTACTTTTCTAAATTTAATTAAATCTGTATTTTTAAACTGGTATTTAACATTAAATCTTAGCGATAATAGATAATGTACATTTATAAATATTACTATTAAAATAGTTTTAAGAATTGTTATTTCATATCAAATAAATATTTTAATGTTATAAATACTCACTCAAAAATACAAAATTGTTTGACTTTATTTAGGTTACCGGACCAAGGTGATACAGCGATATTTGTTGGATATTCTATTTTGCTCTTCAAGATATTTAAAAGAGCCTTACAGAAAATTCTTGACCAGAAAATGCCAGCTTATCATAATTTTACCTGAAAATATCTTTAACATTTTTGTAGTCTTTAGTGTCTATGAAAATCATTTTCCCAAAATAGACTCCTTTAATTGCCATGTAAAAATTTGTTAACGTCTTAAATGATAGATGTTATTTGTTTGTATTGAACGTGCATGGTGTACTGGATAACATACAATATAAATTCTGTATTCAGAAAATATACACACAGTTGTATACACCACTTTAAGCTCATATATATATATATAATATATATATTTGGAATAATAATCCAAGCAATGCAATAAATAGAAATGTGCAAATATTCTTTTTTAATAAGAGATTGAATTCATACAAACTTTTATATGTTGCATTTATTTAATTTTTAATATTATTGCATATAGAATAATAAATGTCACTTTTGTTTCAGATAAAATTTTATGAATCTGTAACTTCAAATATTGCCAAACAATAAAAAACATCATAAACAAAAAATGGTAATATAAAAATATTGAAGGTATAAATTATTCGTTGTATAAAATACGTGATTTTACACGATTAATGCTTTTATCAGATGTGCATCAGAATTATGAATAGTGAACAACATTTTAAATAACAATTCTACTCACAAGTCCTTGTCATTTAGTAATGAGTGACTCATATTGGTGCTGAGAAAGATTCAAATACAAAACTTTGTAAGAATAAACAGTGTTGTTTTATAAAGTGACGAAAATAAGTAATTAATGAGACTGGTAAAGGATGTTTTGTTTTACAAACAATGAAAGCCTCTGGCTCTGTTACTTTTTTCTAATTTGATAATACAAATGAAGTCTCAAACTATGTCTTAATATTTTTAAGATATATACATTGTAATTTTTTATAATTGGTTTTCTTATTGATTTTAAATGAATTATATTGGAATGCTTTTTTTTTATAATTGAATTAGTATATTCATACTTATTAGAGCATATAGGTTTATTCAAAAATAAGTTTATTTAATATCTAGAAATACAAAAGAATATAGTTTGTAATTTCCATTTATTAATATAAATTTAATTCTNCGTTTTTTCAAAAACATTCGAATTAAAGAATCCGGTTATAACGAAAGCTATAAAGAAGTAAGCCTGAAGAAGATCCCAGGAGGGGAATCGAAAACGTTCGCCGATTTTAAAGAATTTCGCACCGGTTAATGGTTAATTGTAGGTAGTTGTTGGTTTGGAGTATATACAACCCGGTGTGGTAAGAAAGCACATTAATTAAAAATACTTTATTATTAAAGTAAATTATACATAATTATTTTTAATTGTTTCTAACAGTAGCTTAATTACTTTTCTAAATTTAATTAAATCTGTATTTTTAAACTGGTATTTAACATTAAATCTTAGCGATAATAGATAATGTACATTTATAAATATTACTATTAAAATAGTTTTAAGAATTGTTATTTCATATCAAATAAATATTTTAATGTTATAAAAACTCACTCAAAAATACAAAATTGTTTGACTTTATTTAGGTTACCGGACCAAGGTGATACAGCGATATTTGTTGGATATTCTATTTTGCTCTTCAAGATATTTAAAAGAGCCTTACAGAAAATTCTTGACCAGAAAATGCCAGCTTATCATAATTTTACCTGAAAATATCTTTAACATTTTTGTAGTCTTTAGTGTCTATGAAAATCATTTTCCCAAAATAGACTCCTTTAATTGCCATGTAAAAATTTGTTAACGTCTTAAATGATAGATGTTATTTGTTTGTATTGAACGTGCATGGTGTACTGGATAACATACAATATAAATTCTGTATTCAGAAAATATACACACAGTTGTATACACCACTTTAAGCTCATATATATATATAATATATATATTTGGAATAATAATCCAAGCAATGCAATAAATAGAAATGTGCAAATATTCTTTTTTAATAAGAGATTGAATTCATACAAACTTTTATATGTTGCATTTATTTAATTTTTAATATTATTGCATATAGAATAATAAATGTCACTTTTGTTTCAGATAAAATTTTATGAATCTGTAACTTCAAATATTGCCAAACAATAAAAAACATCATAAACAAAAAATGGTAATATAAAAATATTGAAGGTATAAATTATTCGTTGTATAAAATACGTGATTTTACACGATTAATGCTTTTATCAGATGTGCATCAGAATTATGAATAGTGAACAACATTTTAAATAACAATTCTACTCACAAGTCCTTGTCATTTAGTAATGAGTGACTCATATTGGTGCTGAGAAAGATTCAAATACAAAACTTTGTAAGAATAAACAGTGTTGTTTTATAAAGTGACGAAAATAAGTAATTAATGAGACTGGTAAAGGATGTTTTGTTTTACAAACAATGAAAGCCTCTGGCTCTGTTACTTTTTTCTAATTTGATAATACAAATGAAGTCTCAAACTATGTCTTAATATTTTTAAGATATATACATTGTAATTTTTTATAATTGGTTTTCTTATTGATTTTAAATGAATTATATTGGAATGCTTTTTTTTTATAATTGAATTAGTATATTCATACTTATTAGAGCATATAGGTTTATTCAAAAATAAGTTTATTTAATATCTAGAAATACAAAAGAATATAGTTTGTAATTTCCATTTATTAATATAAATTTAATTCTAGATGTACAATTGGAAATGAAACTAAAGAGATGATGTAGAATATCTCCTACATGTACTAAAAGTTTGACAGATTAGAAAACAATTATGAAAAAGAGGATTGCTAAATATCAGTCAGAATTTATTTATAAAATATAGATTAATTTATTCATTCAAATATTCCCAAAAGATATTAAACTTCTTATTTAGAATAAAACTTTCATAAACTTCTTAAAGATATTTGTTTGAAAAGAATTTAAAAAAAAAAAAAAACTCTTCATATATTATGATGTGTATACATTGTGTTTGATACATTGTTGAAAAAATCTCAGAAAGAAAAGATCAAAAACTTCAAAACTTGTCGAAATAAGAAATTTAATTTTTATAGAATATAAATAAAATCACAAATTACTTTCCTGCAAATAATTTTGCTTTTTCTGTAGCTCTAAACTCTTCTGCTTATTGGACTTTTAAAAATATATAGTTTTACTTAGAAGACTCTGCAGAAGGATGGATAGGCTTGAAAACATTTGGTTCTATAAGTAAAATCTATTTATTTTTAAGACTCCAATAAGCAGAAAAGAAGTTTATTAATCTATAAAGTTAATGAGTTTTCTTTGTCACAATTTCTTTAATTTGTGACTGACTACACTTATTGAAGTTTAAATTCTTTGGATGATGATCTTAAAGATTAAAATCAAAATTATAATAAATATAATTTTTAGATGTCTTGTTAAATATACTGTTTTTCTATCTTAATTGATATGAAAATGAATGTATTTGTTTATTTCACTTGATATGAAGGTTTTATTGATATCTCATTTCTTGTGTTTTAAAATAATGAAGATAGAAAGATAGGAATTCAATTTTATTTCCTTCATTTTCAAAACAACAATTATATTTTTAAAAACAAAATAATCATTGAAAGATTATCTACTTATAATGTGAATTCAAATAATAAAATCATAGAACAAGAGTTTTTAAATTACATAGTGAAAATATTTGAATTTTTTGTTTGTCTCCATTATTTTCAGTTTTCTAAAACATGTATTTGCGAGTCTTCTCACAAAATTAACAGAGGACCTACAGTTCCACAGATGTTGAGGGTATTGCTAATAAGTATCTAGAATACTTTTATGATGCAAGATCCCTGCACTGCTGCAGAATATAATAGTTCTACAGGAGAGTATTTTACTATGTATAATGACAAAAGTATATGAGTATTTTGTAACTGTATTGGTTATTAATTTTCTTCATCAAATAAATAATATCCAGAATGCAAATTTTGATATATATATATATATATAAATCACATATCTATCTGAAGAAAGGAATTGTAACTTTGAAAGAAAATAATAACTTGCTGATTGAGGCTTCATATCTCACAGGCCGGACAGATTTTTCTGATTTTAGGTAGAAAAATCATTTTATTTACTAAATTTTATATTTTGGATTTATGATTTATTTGTTTCTTAACAAAATATCATACAAATATAATATATATATACACCATAATTTTATCTTTATTTTCCAAATAACTTTTATAAGAGATTAGCATATCTATTACTAAAGTATAACTGATTAGCTTTAGTAATTTTAAATTATTAATGTATTATATTTTAAGGCTTGCATTGCATAAAATCAGTTTTATTTATATTGAAATTTTTTTCTTTTTTACAAAGTCATTGCCAAGTGTTGACATATTGCTATACAGGAATATTATTACCAGTATATTTTGGAAATGGACAATAATTTTATTAAATAATGTGTTTTGTACATTTTTATTAATGGAGGTTTGTAGTTTTGTTGCATCAGTTTACATCAAACTTTCTTATTCAATTTAAATTGGAATAGTATTCATTGGATTCACTGTATATTGATGAATTAGCTGACTTAATTTTCAACCATGCACACTTTTGTTGTTTAAAATATATATCAGTCAATCTAAGCGATTTGACTATAACTGATTTATTTCACCATATCATTTTTATAATGTACTATGTTTATAGTTTCATTGAATATTCATATTCTTTTATATAATACTTTAAGAGTTTTATCTAATTTTACTTAAAAGTATCCTTATTTTGTCACTGAGGTGTTTGTACTTAAATTACTTAATCATATTTTAATTTAATATTTTTTAATGCAATAGAATATACTTAATTCTAGTTTCTTTCATTTCAAGTAAATTTTAACTACCTCTCCAAAAATAATAATTATTGTAACTAACTGCCTGTAGAGAAAAAAAGTAAATTTCTTGATAAAAGATTTTATAAATAATTACAATGAAAAATAAATTGAACAATCCAGTCACATTAATTACTTGACATCTATCATATAAATCCTTTAAAAAAAAATGTAGATGATCTATATTTAAAATAGATCAATTTGGCAATTCTGCTATAGTTTTATGCATGTTTAATGAATGTTCACATACTTGTATACACATCATTTAGGAAAAAATATACAATTAGATAAATGAATTGTAAGTATATTTAATATGTTTTATAATTTTGTCAGTGATAGAATGCAAAAATAGCATTAAAATCAGAAAATTTAATTTTTGACAAAAATATTATTTTTGAACTTCTAAAAATCAATAGTAGTATTTATTATTTTGTAATAGAATCAATGTAGAAATAAATTATGTTATATAAAATGAATTGGATCAGTGAAATCCATTTTTACAGTATTATTTATATATTCATCTAGTCAATTTTACTTAACCTTTCAGTTTTGTATGCAATTTATTGTATAATTTATTGATTTATCATTAACAATTATCCATTATATATCCTTCTATTATGTGTAAAACTATATTAATTGGATGCTTAACTGTCATCAAAAGATAAAAAGATTAAATTAGATATTCATTTTTAAATTAAACATTACCTTTTCAAATTCAGTATAAACTATTATGATTATTTGAAATTTGTATTTGTAATTTAAGAATTATTTTATCATATTAATGTAAAAAAATTAATATAAAATACCTGGCTTCCATTAGTTAAATAATTAATATTGCATTTGCCATAGATATGTAGAATGTGTGTATGCATGTTTGTTTTTTATGAGAGTGATTGAAATTTATACTGAATTTTAAAAATAAATGATAATTTATACATTCAAACCAATGAAAGAACTAATGTTTTAAGTGCAATCAACTGTATAAAACAATATTCAAAAGAGATGTTTTATTTTAAAGAAATGAAAATAAGGACTTTTATAACATTATTATTTCCATTTTATTTTATTAATTTTTTACTACTGTTATGTATGTCAATATTTATCTACATTAAAATGCAATGGATTGTTTATTGTGGACTAGTCTACTTAAATATATTTACTAAGGTGCTTTGAAGGATGAAATTTTACATAAAAAGATGATAATAAAAAATAAATTGCCTGTACAAAAAGGCTTCTCTTCCACAGCATCTGTGGTTTACTCAGGATGGCTCCCATTTATTCTCTAAATGTATTATTTAGCTGTATTAGAGAAGGCTTCATTATTAGTATATATTGTAATATGCCAATAAACTTTATTTATGAAAGTTTTGTGCCATTTTTAATATATACTTTGTTGATTTTTGTTGTGCTTGATGGATATAGGCAATGTAATCGATAATAAATTACTTTGTAATAAAGAATTTTCAGTTTTATTCTGAAAGAGGCTGTCTTACTATTATTTAAGTCAAACTTTATAATTGAAAAACAATAACAACCTATATTTTATTGAGTGTTTTTCACTCAAAGTTCTTTCAGTATTAGAATAAGAGATTGCCTTATATAAGTAAACTCTATACATAAGTTAAATTACATAGGATAAAGCAAATTTGTGTGACTTTGATTAAATAATTATTCATATAGTGAATAAGAAAAAACAAATTGTCTCTTTGTCCAAACAAAATGAAGCTGATTTATTTTTCTAAAAAAACTAACAAATATTTAGATGATTTTTAACTGAATGCAAGAAAATGAAATGATTTATCATAAAATTACTAATTATTTATTACATAAAAATTTAATTTTGGAAAAATACAAGTTTGAAATTATTTTTGCCTGAATGGGACAAATTTTTGAGTTTTTTTAATCTTTAGTGAACATCAGATCTTTTGAAAATACTCAAAAATTCACAGCATTTGAGGTCATATTTAATGCACAGTTCACTTTTAATAGATAGAAGCCCATTACCTTCTTAACATCTATAGAATGCTGCTTTGCTAAAGAAAATGCATTTCACATTAGAACTGTTGATACAGATGATTTGTCAAGGTGTATGTTTGCTTTAACTGTATACTTGTTTTCTTACTATTTTATAAGTAATGTTTTGTAGCCTCTACCTCTATACAAAATGCATTCATATATTGTAACAGCCAACTACTTCAAATGCACTTTGCAGTATCTGACAAAAAGCAGCTGCAAGCCACTTGATCTCCTTTCCATCTATTTTGAGGTGAACATTCATATTAGCCAGCCATGGATGATCCATAAAAAAGGAGATTCAACAATCCTAATTGTAAAGTACGATAAAAATGTAATAAAACCATCTTTCTATTTGCTATATACAGAATTTATATATACTCTCATTTAAAAAATGTTATGCATCAAGGTGATGCTGGAATCAAATGAAACTTTATTAGTGCAAATATGATAAGTAATTACAGCAAAAAGAAAATTTCCTGTACAACAATGGTACAATTTAAAGGCACCTTTAATAACTTGTAGGACTTCCTCTTGAATTGATACAGTAAGACATGGAGGCATACTGACACCGTATGCTATCCTGCAGCAGATTTGTCTACAGACATTGCAACTGTTGCTCCAGATCTTACATTTGAAGATGGCACCCAATCTGGTCTCGCAGATGCTCTATGGGTATGTAATTTGGAGATGCAGACAGCATTGAAATTACACTTTCTGGGGTGAGGGTCTGATTTTTTGGGAACTTGTAACAAAATTGAGTTAAAACAAAAAATGTTTTGAAATGAGTGGTGTTTTTTAAATAAGAGATTTGAGATTTACTCAATGGTTTTGAAGTAAGTCAAAACTATTGGGTAAATCTCAACAAGTTTGGTATACCATCCTAATTATGCATGCGGTTTCAATTTTCCATAAAAAATTTTACTTCAAAATTCAGCTGTTCGAGGACAGAAATAACAAATTTCACTCTGTGCATATTATGTATATTTTTTAAAAACAAATTTTGGGTATAAATAGAATTGAAAAACATACTTCACAATTCTTTGATAGATCATCACTCTTACTGCTCACTTTGTTTACTTAGTTTGTTAAACTCTACTGAAGAAACAGTAATGTCAGCTCACCTCTTAAGGAATTTCAGATGTTTTGCAACTCCTTATATCTATAATCTGTTAGAAATCTTATGTAATATGCACATTAAGAGGACAGCAGCATCAAATTTCCCCTAGCAACTGAATTCTGAAGTAAAATTTTTGAAAATCGCATACTCGGGAAAGTACAACTATGAAATTTGGTTGAGATTTGCCTAATAGTTCTTTCTACAATGAACTTTTAAACACCTACTCTAATTATGATCATCCTGTACATTTTGGTGAAGAGGGACAAAAAGCATCTGTTGCAAATTTGTTCTGGTTGTTTAAAGTTGGGTTACAATTATGGAATTATTTACTTTGTATTAGTATTATTCTATTCCAGTGTAAAGACTTTGTTCTTAAGTGGCTTCAGTTTGCTGTTAAAGTTTATCATCTTCAGATGAGTCGAGACTTGAGACTTCGATTTATCATAGCACTTTTCAGCTTAAAAGATCACCTGATCAAGATAGGTTTTGTCATTGATTAGTATTCACAATCTGTTGTAATACATTGGGGCAAGATAACTTGTGCCAAAATTATTATTATTATTAAATGCTTTAACTTGCTTTGTATCAGGTATTCAAATTTCATTCTTTTAATTAAGATAGAAGGCTGAAACTTTAAGGACATACTTAAGTTAAAATAAAGCGAAAGTAAGAAGTTAGCCAATAAAGATTTGCGCATTTTGCGCCTTAAGTAGAATGAATGATAGATAGTTTTTGTTGACTTCCTTGTGAATAAGAACATCTGTCATCATCTGATTAAATGGAAATGAAACAACTAATTTGTCAACAGGAAGGCCTTGTACAGGAAATATTTCAATATTAAATGAATCTCTATTGGTGGTAATTATTTTTAAATTTATTTTTACTTTCCCTTGCTTTGTTATATATAACGGAAAGTGTGCCAATCGGTCAAAAACATAACCCCCAAGAATTTAAAAACTTTTGGACTTAGGACACCTTAAAACGTCGAGAAATGCAAAACAGTTTCCCCCCTATATGTATGTATGTATGTTTGTGTGGGGGGCACGATTTTGTTCACCCTCTTTGAAGCTTAATAACGCCTGTGCGTTTTGTCGAAAATTTCTGAAATTTTGCAGGGAGGATTGTCTATTTGGAGGATCGGTGATATTAAATTTTGGTGGTTAAAGTTCAAGGGGTGGGAGAGTAAAAGGGGTCGCGTGTCATATCTCGAGTAGGGTCGGACTTAACGATGACGATTCTACTCGATATCAGCATTTACAACTTTTAATAAAACCCATCACTAGCCTCAAAATTAAAGTTTTGCCATTTTATAATTAAAAATATGATATTTAAAAACTTTTTATAACAGATGGCGCCACACACGCAGTTTTGAATGTTGCCGGGAAAGTTAAGCAACTCGTTTCTGGATTTTTAAAATTTATGTGGTAAATCTTCAATAAAGTTATCGAAGATCCATAAATTTATTTTGTAAACATTTTTAAATTTTAATAACTTAATTCTGCATTATTTCGATCGTAAAATTATTATTATTCATTTTAAATTCTAATAAGCAAATAATTAAAAATATTATTTTCTTTAATATGCCGATAACTTACTTTTATCAAACTACGGTATATATCAAATGCCACATTTACTGGTACATTGAATATATTATTTACCTATTACAATTTAAAATAAATTATTATAATTTTACGATTGAAATAATGAAGAATTAAATCAAAATTTAAAAAAAAATTTTAAATAAAAAGAGGGGGAAAACTACTGTGCTGCCATCTAAGAATTAAGATTTAGAAATTGAATATTTATTTAAATTTACGATAAGATAGTGTTTATATCACAGGCGGGATTTTGAAATTAAATTATGATAATTTTTAAGAGTTAAATCAATTTAATAAAGATGTCGTTAATTATATTAGTCCGATAGAATTTAATCCCGATTCGGGAACCGGTAGCAGGAAAGAAACACGTAACCACGTGTTTTCCATTACTTTTTTCTTTAAAAATGAATAGGGATTTACGTATTGTGGCGAAAATTATAGATTCTTGTAAATTAACATTATTACGCAGGGCAGTCGTTAGTGTTTAAAGTATATTTGGTGTTTCTATAAATATGAATTTACAGATTAAATCGTATCTCTGATCGATACGGAACTTTGCCGTGATTGTAGATATTTCTATAGTAACGTCAATTAGAAAATGATAAGCGTGTTGTATTGATTATCGCGAAGTAATTACACGCAAAGATGTCGATATTAAAATTCAACGCCGTTATAATGGGAGGCCCGGGATCGGGAAAGGGTACCATTTCCTCTTTTATAGTAAAGCACTTTCAGTTAAAACATATTTCTATAGGTGATATGTTAAGGAATGAAATACAAGATAAAACAGGTATTGGTATTTATTACTAATGTTTCTGTTATGATTTAATGTTTTTATTAAATTATTACTTATGGGTGTGCAATCTTATGCACATTAAGTTATACCTCCAATTCCAATTTAATATTTCTTGTGTATAATTTATATTTTAAAAAAAATTACTGGTGGTGATCTGTTGCACGACAGTGCTCGACTTTGTTTCTAATGATTTTCCTCAAATTTTGTGACTTGAGGTGACTGATGTTGTGCTTTGTTGTTGGAACATGCAGTTACAGATTTATTATATTTGATTTACAAATTTCTAATTAATTTTGAAATTTTCTTGCTTGTGACTCGTCATATGCTCTATTTGATGTTTAAAAATTTATTAGATTACAGTACTCTTGAGGTGGTCCAAATTGATTGTCGAACAGCATCGTTTGAATTACCAGAGTTTTGTTTAGACCTGTCAAAAAAGAAAGTAAAAAAGGACAATGCACATGCATACACACATACAGGCACAATGCATATTTATACATGCAGTGGAACCTCTATATTTGTAATATTTCATGTTCATCACATTTTGATGACTTTTTTATTTTTCCATACTCATCAGTATTTTCTGTATTCGTTGTCATTCCCAATACCAGAAGTGGCACTACAATTGCACGCTCGTGCCAATCAGCTAGCCGTGTTAGCTAACTGTAGTTAATCAGTCTGCTTTGTACGGTCGTCGTGTTTGTTGTTGAGTTACTGAAAAATAATCAATGTGAGAAACAAAGTTCCAGTCACTCCAAAGTGGCACCCAAATGTTGCTATAGTCAACCAAAATACAAATACATTCAATGATAATGTAATTACCTACTTCTGAAAAGTTTTAAAAAGCAGACAAAAAAACACAATACTAGACAAGTTCTTTATTAAATTGAGTGCTACTGAATCATTGGCAAAACAGACCCCATGATCATAATTGGAATTGCCTAATGTTTTAATTGATATGTCTTCTTCTAAACAATAATACTGTTCTTTCCATTCTACCACTATATCTTCATTGTACTAAATAAATACAGTAAAGTTTTACAAACAATAATTTTTATTCTTGTATCTTTTTTTCAGATGGGAACGGATTAATTGAATATCAGTTATTTATTATGAGAAAAATTGTTTCTATCTTCATCATATTCCATATTTGTTAGGTCCTTGGGAACAGATTAATGATGAATATAGAGGTTCCACTGTATATATAATCTGTGTGATGGGTATATGGATTGTTCTGTCTACACTCAAAAAACTGATCATACTAAATAAAAAAAACTCTGACACCAATACCAGTTTAAAGTTTCAGTAAGTTTACTAATACTAGCTTTTTTTTTTCTGAATTGTTCATGTTAGCAGGGTTCTATGTAAAGGAAAGGAAGTTAAAAAAGGTTATAGACATAATATAAAAAAATTTGTATAATATATTTATCTATTTGGTACTGTACATATGGTTAAAATATGTAGAACATTAATTTTGCAAATTTGTCATATTTTCAAAAAATAATGTATGATTTCTTTTTGTCTATGGCTGGAACATTTGACAGAAAATTAAACAAAAGTGATTTGGAATAAGTGGAGTCCAGATAAACATGGGTTCACATTAATGAGAGTGCATTCTATTTGAAAATTTTTAAAATTATCTGAAAAATAAAAATATTTTTTTCAAATATAGCTACTTTTATATCAGAAAGAAACTAAATAGATAATCTGAGTTCCATTTACATTTCATAAATTATTATTTTATAGAATGACAAATATATAATACTTACCTAATATTTGCTTACTCTAATAATATATAATAATCAAAATGAAAATTTTCAGTAAACTTATTGTTTTATTATTGATGAAACAATGAAAAATTTTGATCAATTTCTTATTTATTCATTTAACTATTTTCTTAAGGTTTCAATAATCATTAAATCATTTAATATGTTATATAAATATAAAATTCATCAATTTAATCTACAAAATGACATATAGATCTGACATCTTAGATTTAAGTTATTAGCATAATTAGTAGCCACTATAGGGAGGGTGGGGATGAAAGGGACAAAATTCATATTTTTATTTTTCACTGAAAAAGTTTACTTCTAATCAGTTTTATTTTTAGTGCAAAAGATTCATTAGACGTTTACTTTATTCTGACCATATTGTGAATTCATCCTATTATACTGGTAGTTGAACATTTTCATATTTTTAAAGACCTCTCCAGGTGTCCTTTTCATTCCCATGTCTGGGTTGAAAGGGATTACCCGCATTTTAATGTAAAACTTGGAATTAGCTATCTCAATGTTTTCAAATTTCATTATAACTGAAAAGTGATAGGCTAGAGACTAAAATTTTAAAAAATTACAGTTTTAATAATATGAATTTTGTGACATCACAACTATTTTAAACAGTTAAAGATTATCAATATTTTTAAAACAAAGAATATCAAATCTTTTCAAACAAAGAACAATAACTAAAGAATATCACAATCAGTAGGCTATCACATAATTAAACTGTCTTTCTTTGGTCAATAGAATGTTTTTCGCAATTTATCCCAGCTGATATGAGGTGAAATCAATGGGAAATGTAATGATTGCTTGCTCTTGCCGTTCCTCCTGCTTGGGATGGATGGGGTAGTTTTAAAACTATATTTTCCATGGTGACATCACTGATATTTTCCTCCTCAGGAAATATAAACTTGAAACATCCCAATATTTTTTTCATAAACTTGACTTTCAAGTCTTTATCACTCAGTTTCTTCAAAACTTTTCCCACGAAGTAAACAACAACAAGATTTTTTTTGCAAATCTTACTAAAACGAGCCATCTAAGAATTAAGATTTAGAAATTGAATATTTATTTAAATTTACGATAAGATAGTGTTTATATCACAGGCGGGATTTTGAAATTAAATTATGATAATTTTTAAGAGTTAAATCAATTTAATAAAAATGTCGTTAATTATATTAGTCCGATAGAATTTAATCCCGATTCGGGAACCGGTAGCAGGAAAGAAACACGTAACCACGTGTTTTCCATTACTTTTTTCTTTAAAAATGAATAGGGATTTACGTATTGTGGCGAAAATTATAGATTCTTGTAAATTAACATTATTACGCAGGGCAGTCGTTAGTGTTTAAAGTATATTTGGTGTTTCTATAAATATGAATTTACAGATTAAATCGTATCTCTGATCGATACGGAACTTTGCCGTGATTGTAGATATTTCTATAGTAACGTCAATTAGAAAATGATAAGCGTGTTGTATTGATTATCGCGAAGTAATTACACGCAAAGATGTCGATATTAAAATTCAACGCCGTTATAATGGGAGGCCCGGGATCGGGAAAGGGTACCATTTCCTCTTTTATAGTAAAGCACTTTCAGTTAAAACATATTTCTATAGGTGATATGTTAAGGAATGAAATACAAGATAAAACAGGTATTGGTATTTATTACTAATGTTTCTGTTATGATTTAATGTTTTTATTAAATTATTACTTATGGGTGTGCAATCTTATGCACATTAAGTTATACCTCCAATTCCAATTTAATATTTCTTGTGTATAATTTATATTTTAAAAAAAATTACTGGTGGTGATCTGTTGCACGACAGTGCTCGACTTTGTTTCGAATGATTTTCCTCAAATTTTGTGACTTGAGGTGACTGATGTTGTGCTTTGTTGTTGGAACATGCAGTTACAGATTTATTATATTTGATTTACAAATTTCTAATTAATTTTGAAATTTTCTTGCTTGTGACTCGTCATATGCTCTATTTGATGTTTAA
Organism: Centruroides sculpturatus; assembly: GCF_000671375.1. Classification (NCBI taxonomy): domain Eukaryota; kingdom Metazoa; phylum Arthropoda; class Arachnida; order Scorpiones; family Buthidae; genus Centruroides; species Centruroides sculpturatus. The sequence goes on along the minus strand of NW_019384977.1, from coordinate 261,719 downwards.
AAATTTATTAGATTACAGTACTCTTGAGGTGGTCCAAATTGATTGTCGAACAGCATCGTTTGAATTACCAGAGTTTTGTTTAGACCTGTCAAAAAAGAAAGTAAAAAAGGACAATGCACATGCATACACACATACAGGCACAATGCATATTTATACATGCAGTGGAACCTCTATATTTGTAATATTTCATGTTCATCACATTTTGATGACTTTTTTATTTTTCCATACTCATCAGTATTTTCTGTATTCGTTGTCATTCCCAATACCAGAAGTGGCACTACAATTGCACGCTCGTGCCAATCAGCTAGCCGTGTTAGCTAACTGTAGTTAATCAGTCTGCTTTGTACGGTCGTCGTGTTTGTTGTTGAGTTACTGAAAAATAATCAATGTGAGAAACAAAGTTCCAGTCACTCCAAAGTGGCACCCAAATGTTGCTATAGTCAACCAAAATACAAATACATTCAATGATAATGTAATTACCTACTTCTGAAAAGTTTTAAAAAGCAGACAAAAAAACACAATACTAGACAAGTTCTTTATTAAATTGAGTGCTACTGAATCATTGGCAAAACAGACCCCATGATCATAATTGGAATTGCCTAATGTTTTAATTGATATGTCTTCTTCTAAACAATAATACTGTTCTTTCCATTCTACCACTATATCTTCATTGTACTAAATAAATACAGTAAAGTTTTACAAACAATAATTTTTATTCTTGTATCTTTTTTTCAGATGGGAACGGATTAATTGAATATCAGTTATTTATTATGAGAAAAATTGTTTCTATCTTCATCATATTCCATATTTGTTAGGTCCTTGGGAACAGATTAATGATGAATATAGAGGTTCCACTGTATATATAATCTGTGTGATGGGTATATGGATTGTTCTGTCTACACTCAAAAAACTGATCATACTAAATAAAAAAAACTCTGACACCAATACCAGTTTAAAGTTTCAGTAAGTTTACTAATACTAGCTTTTTTTTTTCTGAATTGTTCATGTTAGCAGGGTTCTATGTAAAGGAAAGGAAGTTAAAAAAGGTTATAGACATAATATAAAAAAATTTGTATAATATATTTATCTATTTGGTACTGTACATATGGTTAAAATATGTAGAACATTAATTTTGCAAATTTGTCATATTTTCAAAAAATAATGTATGATTTCTTTTTGTCTATGGCTGGAACATTTGACAGAAAATTAAACAAAAGTGATTTGGAATAAGTGGAGTCCAGATAAACATGGGTTCACATTAATGAGAGTGCATTCTATTTGAAAATTTTTAAAATTATCTGAAAAATAAAAATATTTTTTTCAAATATAGCTACTTTTATATCAGAAAGAAACTAAATAGATAATCTGAGTTCCATTTACATTTCATAAATTATTATTTTATAGAATGACAAATATATAATACTTACCTAATATTTGCTTACTCTAATAATATATAATAATCAAAATGAAAATTTTCAGTAAACTTATTGTTTTATTATTGATGAAACAATGAAAAATTTTGATCAATTTCTTATTTATTCATTTAACTATTTTCTTAAGGTTTCAATAATCATTAAATCATTTAATATGTTATATAAATATAAAATTCATCAATTTAATCTACAAAATGACATATAGATCTGACATCTTAGATTTAAGTTATTAGCATAATTAGTAGCCACTATAGGGAGGGTGGGGATGAAAGGGACAAAATTCATATTTTTATTTTTCACTGAAAAAGTTTACTTCTAATCAGTTTTATTTTTAGTGCAAAAGATTCATTAGACGTTTACTTTATTCTGACCATATTGTGAATTCATCCTATTATACTGGTAGTTGAACATTTTCATATTTTTAAAGACCTCTCCAGGTGTCCTTTTCATTCCCATGTCTGGGTTGAAAGGGATTACCCGCATTTTAATGTAAAACTTGGAATTAGCTATCTCAATGTTTTCAAATTTCATTATAACTGAAAAGTGATAGGCTAGAGACTAAAATTTTAAAAAATTACAGTTTTAATAATATGAATTTTGTGACATCACAACTATTTTAAACAGTTAAAGATTATCAATATTTTTAAAACAAAGAATATCAAATCTTTTCAAACAAAGAACAATAACTAAAGAATATCACAATCAGTAGGCTATCACATAATTAAACTGTCTTTCTTTGGTCAATAGAATGTTTTTCGCAATTTATCCCAGCTGATATGAGGTGAAATCAATGGGAAATGTAATGATTGCTTGCTCTTGCCGTTCCTCCTGCTTGGGATGGATGGGGTAGTTTTAAAACTATATTTTCCATGGTGACATCACTGATATTTTCCTCCTCAGGAAATATAAACTTGAAACATCCCAATATTTTTTTCATAAACTTGACTTTCAAGTCTTTATCACTCAGTTTCTTCAAAACTTTTCCCACGAAGTAAACAACAACAAGATTTTTTTTGCAAATCTTACTAAAACGAAATCATTGGGCTGAACATGTTTGACAGTGTTTTCAATATCAGATCCCTCACTTGATGTTGCATCAGACGTTGAGGAAGAGCTGCTTTGAGATCTTTCATCTTCACTTTCAGTTTCTTCTGGAATATGTTGCAACAGCTGCTTTTTAGATTTTGTCCTCATTGATGATGCTTGCATTAAATACGATGTTAATTCTGTCTCCCGTTCTGTAGTAAAAACTTTCCTGTTACCCACATGCAGTGAATACACTATATTGTCTTTTTTATATTTTGAAACAAGTTTAGCCAAATGCAATTTTGCAATTCCGTGGGCACTGGCTGTAGCCTTGATTGATGCTTCTTTTTTAACAACTTCAATTATTGCCCCCTTGAATCACTTCTGGCGTCTCACGTTCTTTCTGTTTCTTTTTTTTTATACTTTTGAGGCAATTTTTTTCTATTAAAAAAATTTAGCATTAGAACATGCCAAAAATGTCAAAATGGGGTTGAAAGGGACATATCCCATTCATTCCTATTTTACTATCCCTTTCAACCCCCAGGGCTCAAACAACCAAAACTACAAATTAACTTTCTGACAGTGAAATATAATTTAAAACTGATTAAATAAACATATTTTAGAGGTTTCAAAGTAATTATCCTGATTTAAGTACATTATCCAAGTTTTTTCATTTCTTACATTTAGGGGTAAAATCTCAAACATACTCAGAGATTTTACCCCTAAATGTAAGAAATGAAAAAACTTACTTTTGCATGCGTTTTCTGCTTATCCAGGCATTCCAAATACTGGTACTATGTATTGGACCCTACAAACATGTGAAAACTATGGACTATTAGTTTCATCTATCCATGAAATAGTGAAGCTCCATAACTAATTTAGCAGCAAGTTATAGAGGCTGTTCCTTTCATCCCCACCCTCCCCTACAACTCTGTCAAAATATTGGAATAAGTATTAAAAACCAGTAGCACAACTCTTTCTAAAATACAGTTGCAGATTAATGAGGAGTAATTAGTATAAACATATATATTAAGCTTTCCAATGGTACTAAACATTATTTATTTATTCTGGTTTTTGATGATAAAATAATCACATTGTAGGAAAAATACTGGAATACTTTAATTCCAGTGCCAAAATAATAGAATAATACATTAAACCTGCAAAAGTGACTGTTCTGTATGCAAATTAGTCTTGGAAACTTATTTGCATAAACAATGTGTTAACTGTTTTCTTCAAATTGAAGTAAAATGTCTTAAAGAAATGAACTTTTGGTTAAACAGAAATAGCAATTGTTTCACTAAGAGATAAAGGTGAAGCACATAAAGTTATAGCATATATCATTAGTTGCATTACTGTTTGAAAAGATAAAGTGCAATCTTGATTTTGGCTTTGAGAATGTCAGGAGAAATGCAGGATAAAAAAAAGATGCACATCTGCTTTAGAAGACCACCAGTTAAAATGAATTGTGAAAGCCATCCTTTTCTAAACCTGTAAACAATATCATTTGTGGAAAACTCATGGCAGCAAAATATTTCTAACAACAACTGCCAGAAGATTGCATGAGATGGTAATGAATTGTTAATAAAATCTTGCATTTTGATACATATTTGCACAGAAGAAACAACAAGTTAAATGGTGCACAGAACATATTTGCTGGAACGAAGAGCAATGGTCATATGTGATTTTTGATGATGAGTTGAGAGTTTTTGTTTCCTATGGATACCAAGGTATAAAGGTTTGGAAAACAAAACACAAACACGAAGTCTTCCTTCCAGCTACTGTGAAAAGTGAGTAAAGTTTCTAGAGTGCAATGATCTTAGTAGTAAAGACATTGGAAAACGGACAGTGCTGCATGTGATTATAAATTCAACAGTACAGTGGTACCTCAGGATATGAAATTAATCCGTTCTGACACTGAGATCGTATCATGAAAATGTCATAAGGTGAATCATTTTTCCCCATATGATTACATGTAAAACCAAATAATTTGTCCCAACACGAAAAAAAACACTCAAAGCTAAGTAGTACATTAAAAAAAATAAACTATAGTAAGGAAAACACTAAAAAATGCATTTTGTAATTGTAAATGTATAAATAACCATAGTAGAATAATAATTGATAAAAAAAATGTAGTTTTATTTGCACTTTATCTTTGAGGATAGACAACGGTGGAGGTGTAAACTGGTGGCAGAAGAGAGGGAGAAGGGAAATGATACTAAAACTTAACTTACATAACATAATGTAACAATAACTTAAAAATAACTTAGAAAAGATTTTAAAAAATTAGTGTTGTTTTATTTTCTATTTTATTTTTTTTAATTTTTATTCACTGCTTTTTGCTTTCTTTCCTTCACTTCTACCAGCACTGACTGGATAGAGGTCGCTTGGTAGAATATCTATCCAAAGAGGTTTGGCTTTGCCTACTTTTTAAAATGTTTCTAAAATGACTTAGGCAAATGTCATTACTCTGAGCAGCAATATGGCCAGTGTGAACCTTTTCGGGATGTTTCTTTTCAATAAAATCAATCACTTTCTGATAATACCTCAAGATTTCCTTTATCGAGTGAGATCCTTCCATGACGAAGCAAACACGTGGACTGAGACCAACGAACAGAAGTGAATAAAAAATGGCACTGCGAACTAATGTAATGTTGTATGGTGAGTTTTTGTTCGTATTGTGGAGCAAAAATATGTTCAAATTTTATGTTGTATCCTGAAAATTTTGTATGCTGGGGCGTTTGTATGCTGAGGTACCACTGTATATCAAGAAATTTTGAAACATTTTATATTACCTTCAATGGGAAACCTGTTTGATGATGCCAATTGCATTTCCAACATGACAATGTTCCAGCTTGTGCATTATCCTCTATTATTATTATTATTATTATTATTATTATTATTATTATTGTTATTATTTTTTTTTAAGGCCCTTTTCCACTCTGAGAGTACTAAAGAGCCAGAGAATGTTATGCATGGAAGAGTGTATTGTTGGTTAGTAAAAGATGTCCTAAGATGGGCTCATAAAGAAAACCTAGTCCCCCATGTAAATTTATGAGCCCTAGTCTTTAGGGCTCATAAATTCACGTGTTGTGTTCTGTTTTATTCTTTATTCTGCATGTTATGTGTTTTGTTTGTGCTATTTTTACACTTACCATATATTAATACAGTAGAGTGTCGTTTATCCGAATCAATTGGGGACTGGGGTTGTTCGGATAACTTATTTTTCAGATAACCGATTATGTACGAAAAAATACATTAACCTATCCCGTGTTGAAATTTTTCTCCATTGCGTGTCGCTTTGCGTTGAATTTTCGTCGATGTTAAGCCTAATGTAAACTTTTTAAAATAATAATCGTGGCTATCGTTAAAAATTATTTCTTTATTTTTTACAAACAAAATAAATATATTGAAAAATATAAAAACAAAAATAAATTTATAATTTGGAAGTTATCTAGTATCAAAAACGCTCGATTCAGCACGACACACAGTACTCAGAAAAACACCACACAAAAGTAACAGTGCTGCTAGCTAAAACACATACACAAACAAAAAATATTGGAGTAGCCCAAGATATAGCCAAAGACTGCAACACCACAGCACTAGCGAAAATTTAAATTTGCTGACTGGAATTCTTTCAGATAAACGACGCTCTACTCTATATGTTTTGCAAGAATAAATAAAGTGAGATAGGAAAATATGCAGATTGTTAGTCCTAACCAACCAGATCTAACTTTTGTTCTGGATTATCCAAAGACATTGAGAAAAGGAAGATAGTGGTGAGGAATCCAGTTTGTTCTCTCAAGAAACTGTTAGAAAATGTGTAAAAAGGTTTTGTAAAACTGATTTAAAGAAGTTCTAGCTTTCCGTGCATGGTGAGGAATTTATTGATAATTGTTTCTAGAAATTTGGAAACAAATTTTGATAGAAATAATTTATTAAGCAAATGAAATATGGATACATGTACAGAATGCTACTTTTGTTAATTAAAAATTAATAATAATAATAATAATAATATAAATGTGAAGATAAACAGCACATGTCCAGTAAGAACCTCAGGTTGTCAGTAGGTTTTATAAAAAGTAAAGCAGAATTTCTCTAAATGCAGCTCAAATTATTTTTAAAGTGGCCCAAAAAGTAGTAAGTTGCTCAAATGTAGTAGCCTAGAGCCTACAAATATCTCACTCTGCTACTTGTAGCCCAATCTTTCAATCCCAAAACTCAGTCATATTTTATGAGATGAGGAAAAAAAAGGTTAGGTGACACCCAAAAATGTGTTAGTATAAAAGCAACACATTTTTGACTAAATTAGAATCGTTCTTGGTCTATTGTTCTCTTATAGCATGGAGGCACTTTGATCTAAACAAAAGAGTTAACATATACATATCACAGTTTGGACAGAATTTTCACTTCAAATTTCTAAGTAGCTGTATTTCAAAGTAACCAAATTTCTTAATGTGCAAATCTCTATATTTCCAGTCAGGACAAAAGTACAGTTACAAACTAATGGGATTTTGAACTATCTGAGTTCAATCTAACAGGGATTTCATGTAATAATAACAACTATTTTAATTTATTAAATGATAAAGTCTGATGTTATAANACACTCAAAAAACTGATCATACTAAATAAAAAAAACTCTGACACCAATACCAGTTTAAAGTTTCAGTAAGTTTACTAATACTAGCTTTTTTTTTTCTGAATTGTTCATGTTAGCAGGGTTCTATGTAAAGGAAAGGAAGTTAAAAAAGGTTATAGACATAATATAAAAAAATTTGTATAATATATTTATCTATTTGGTACTGTACATATGGTTAAAATATGTAGAACATTAATTTTGCAAATTTGTCATATTTGTAGATGCCGGAAACGAAGCAAAAAAGTTTATCGAGAAAGGAAAATTAGTTCCCGATGATTTAGCAATAAGATTATTTTCTTCACAAATATCTTCTTTGATAAAGAGTAACAGTCCTAGCTTATTACTTGATGGGAAGTATATCTTTTCTATTGAAAGTTCAATTAAAAATTAAGTCTAAATAGAAATTGAATAACGTCTTAATTAAAAATATATAAATAGGATTTCCTCGTACCGTTCCACAAGCAAAATATCTGGATGAAATTCTTCCGGTTTCTTGCGTTATTAAACTGGATGTTCCAGATGACATTATCATAGAGAGAGTGAAAGGAAGATATATACATCTTTCAAGCGGAAGAGTTTATCATACTGAATTCAATCCACCTAAAGTAGCCGTGAGTATATTATTATATCATATCATATCAATAAGTTATTATGTATTAAATATGAATTTTGTCAAAGTAGTCAATATATTGGAAAAGTTTAATATATGTAAAATGTTATAAAATGATGATGCAAACATTTTCAGCTTATGTTGAATGAAAATATTTGCAATTAAATGTTATGTTAAATGTTTAGTTCACTGTGAATTATATATGATTAGATCTGTTTGTTAATAGTTCAATTCAACAAGTTAATTCTAACATGGACAATACTTTTGAGGGCAACATGATGATATGAAAATGCTAAACTAAATAAGTTTTATAACCTCCAAATCTAAGACAATTTGTTCTTTCTTTACAGTTTGTTTCAATCTTTATAATTCAGTTAAAATTAAAATGTTGATTTATCTTAAAATATTGTAAATATAGTATGACACTGATTTATGGGTACTCAATATATGTAAATTTGATACAAGTTGTTTCATTTTCTCTCTCTCTCTCTCTCTCTCAATTTATAAGATGAGATTCTCAATACAAGTGCTGATTGATATTTATGAGAACAAAATATTGTAACCACAAATGAAACCAGATTGAAATTTTCTTGGGTTCCAATTATATGACTCATGGGTTCCAGTCTTTTTGTTTGTTCATTCAAGCTGTGTCTATTCTCTGGGATAGTGTTATCTTTTCCAAAGTTGTACAGTTTAATGAACTTTGCCCAGTAAAAATGCTTAAAGTGGCTTTATTAAAGAACAATTTAGTGACTTCTACTTTAAATTAGTGCAGTAGACAAAATTCAAGATGGTTGCCATGAGGCAGAATACTTGTAAAATTTTTTGGACTGAAGACTATGTATGTTATTTGTTACTTTTGATATTACAATGTTTATATTATTAGCTACAATTATGAGTTAGCATTGATTTATACAAAATAGCATTTACAAACTGTGAAGCAGCACTAGTAGAGCTGCTTCCTTCAAAACCATAAATTATTTAAAGCACCTTGACTAAAACAATTTTACACTATCTCTGCATTACAGATTACAGATCTTTTCTATTGGTGATAAAGTTGTCTATTAATTAATGAAATTGTAATTTTACTCTATTTTACATTTTCTGCTCGTTTATTGTCTTAACCGACTATTGTTTTCTTACCATAACTTATTAAAATTTCTTTATTTAATGTGTTTGCTTCTCTTATGTTGTATACACTTCTCTCATTTCATGTTAAACTTTTTTACATCAATAATTAACTTAATAAACACTTTCATTTATTTTATTTAGAATCAGTGGTTAATAGGTCAATAAATATTTTGTATCACTTATATTATTTGGAAATATGGATAGAGTGAGTGGATTATGCTGGAGTGAGGATCAAATTTTGACCAAAATAAATAATAGAAATGCTTATTCCTATTTATAAGTTTTTAACTTATAAGAGGTTTTCAGGATCACTATGTTTCTGAAAACATTATTTATCAAATTATCTTTAAATGTGATTTACACAAATTGATAGGATCACAGTGTAGGTCAGAATCTCATTTTAGAGATTGAGTATTTTTAATATGCAAAAAAATATATAATAATAATATAATAAAAGAAAAGGTTACTTTGTACTTTTGTTAATTAATAACAACAGAATATCCTCAGATTGATTTATATAATCTTGTATTATAAAAATATCAGAAATGATAAATTAGGAAATTGCATAAAAACAAAATTATCTATAAGTATTTTAATTAATAATAATAATGTAAATATTATTATTATTATTTTCCATAGAAATTAAACTAAAAAAATTTATACTTTCACAAAAACCTTCGTAACTCCAGTGATACTTGCTTTATACATTAGCGAACGTTTTCGACCCCCATCCGGGTCTTCATCAGGCTATGTTTATAAGGAATTCGAATGCGTATGGAACAGAACATTAAAACAAACTTTAAGCGATTCAAAATTTCGAAAAACAAACTTAAGAATAAACACGGAACGTTGCGCACGCGCAACCACTCATTTGCGAAACGGCTTCGCAACGGAAAGGTTGCAATTGACTTGAAACACGCACCGGGGTATACACCGTCCCTATGTGGGATGACAGATTTAACAACCGTTTGGTTTATGTGGGATCAACCAAACGCTCCCTTCACAAACAGCTTCGGGAGCATAAATACAATATTGACAATAAAAAACACACCACCGCCCTATCAATGGTTGCCACGGAACCGGGAATCACGGCTTACTTACAAAGTGCCCGTATGATCAGGATCTCATCATACAGATCAACTGAAAGCCATGGAGACTCTTGAAATATATAAAGCAGGTTTACGCAGCACGTGCATTAATTCCAGGGATGCAGTCGGGATATCAGGCGCGTGAAAGTTTTGTTATGAGGGAAACCACCCCTGTAACTGATTTGTTGAATTTCCTATTTTTGGTTGTGTTCGCCGTTAATTATATCATTAAGGAATTAGCCATATGATCTGATATTGTAACTTTTTTAAATATTACAGTTTTTAGATAAATTGATAATTGTACAAAATGGAGAAAATGAGTTTATCTTAATCTAAACTAAATGATACAAAACAAAATTTTTAATTTTCTGCAACGGATTAAATTATAACAAATGTTTTTGACTACTTTCGGCAGCTATTCTTGGACTTAAGAAAGTTAACTAAGACTAAACATAACTGTCTCTTTTCAATTAGTTGATTTAACATGTTGACTGCCATGGTACTTTTCAGGATTCTGGTGTAAAAAGCCAACTTAATTTAATTATATTATATTATTAAAAACTCTAATTATAGTACATAGTAATCATCAAAAGCATATAGAATGGTTTTTTTTTTTTAAAAAAAGATCTTATGAATTATCCCATAGTTGGCTTATGTAACAGAAAGCTTTTTGCTACAGCCAAGTCAGAGATAAGCATCTAAATTCGTTAGTAATAAATCAGATAGAGTTGAGCACATCACATTTACGTCTTTCTTGAGTGTGTTGTTTTATAATTATTTTTATAATCAAATTATAAATACACCAATATGGATAAGAAAAGACCACTGACTGGAAAACAACTTAATTACTATATTAATCTAAGTGATTCAGAATCCAATGAGATTTTTGGCGAGGATGGTAACAATAGTAGTGATTATGTACCTTCTGAGGATTCAAGTGAGGACAGTGATGATGAAGTCGTCTCTGAACCTGAAGGCAATCATGATGCTTCTCAAGCAACCACATCAAATCCAAACAATAATTTGTGGACAGAAAATCAACAACATCCTGAACTATTTATTTTCCAAGAAAATATTGGTTTGAAATTGGATACGACAAATCTTACAGTGCAAATGCTGGTGGACTTATTTTTTCAGAAGAATTTGCATTACTTTTTCAGAAGAATTGCATTACTAGTCGAACAAACAAATTTGTATGCTGCACATGAAATTGCAAAACATAAAGAAATAAAAAAATCTGAAAAGGTATTACAATGGAAAGACGTCAGCACTGCAGAAATAAAAGTTTTTATTGGACTTGTATTACAAATGGGCCCTTGTTCTTTTCCTTCAATAGAACATTACTGGAGTACAAACAAACTGTATAATATAATGTTTTGGTGATCACATATGAGTCAAAATAAATTCCAATTGTTACTGCGTTTTATTCATCTAGTTGAAAGCTCAATACCATCTTCCAACAGATTATATAAGGTATGACCGATACTAAATCATTTCAATAATATCATGCACCAAAACTATGTGCCAGATAAAAATATGTGTACTGACAAATCAATGATGATGTGGCATGAAAGATTGTATTTTCGCCAGTACATAAAAAATAAAAAACACAAATACAGTGTCAAACTGTATGAATTATGTGAATCTGATGGTGTTATGAAAATAACAATTTACAGCAGAAAATCTGAGGGAATTGACAATAAGATTACTGTCAGTTCCCTCAGATAGTCACACTACTGATGATGCCTTACACTTACTTGAGGACTATCTCAATAAGAGATATACAGTATACATAGATAATTAATATAATTCTGTTGCTCTTACGAAATTACTGACTACACGAAAAACTTTGTGTGTGGAACTCTATGAAATAACAAAGGGGGGATCCCAGAGATGTGGTAAAAAGGGGGAGTTTATTTAGCAGCAAAATGGTCCTGTTACTGTATGTAAATCGAAAGACAAATGAGAAGTCCTTACCATTTCAAACATGCATGTTGTTAAAATGGTAGAGGTGTTCAATTGCAATGGAAAACGTTTGATGAAACTGAATATAATTCGAGATTACAATCAAGGAATGTCTGGCATTGACCAATCAGATCAAATGCTATTGTACTACACAGCTCTAAGAAAGACTATTAGATGGCCCAAAAAGGTTGCATTACATATTATAGAGATATATATACACAATGCACACAACTTTTTCAAAAAGCAACTTCTTCTAAAATAAAACTTATAAAGTTTAGAGAAGCATTTGTCAACACATTGATTGGAGAAGAGATTCAACCAGTTTGAAAAAAAAAATTAGATTGCAAGAGCTTCATTATTTACAGAGTATCCCACCTACCGAAAAAAAAAAACAGCATCTGACAAAGCCATGTTGAAAATGTACCAAAGATAAAAAAACACCGAGAAACGTGTTATTTCTGTCTCTGTCCAGAGAAGCCAACCCTTTGTGTGAAAGATTGCTTTAAAAATTATCACAAACAATAAAAAAATTCTTTTGCTTTTGAATAAACTTTTTCTGATTATATTTTCTGTTCATTTATTAATAAATGCTCTGTTCATGTAAGCCAACCTTGATTTTTTGTTCTTGCCCTGAGGCTATCTACGAATATTTCACTGATATACTACAAATTTCATCGTAGCTGCACAAATATGGCAAGTAAAAAACTATGAGATAACTCGTAGGTGGTGTCCTAGGCAATAATGCAAACTACGAGTTGTAGTTGGCAGTCAACATGTTAAACATAAAGATTGCTACAGATGATAGTTGTGAAAACACTAATTTAATCCTTTGCTGGCTATTAAAGGATCGTTTTCAGTTTAATATTTTATTTAATGGATGCAGTTATGTTGGAATCAATGAATAAATATTTCTTCTTGCAATGAAACTTTCTTTTTAATACAAAAAAAAATATAAGCAATTGCTTTTTAATTACATTAACATTAATCTAATCTTTCATTTAATAATAATATAATGTTTTATTAATTTTATCTACATAATTAATAAATAAAGTTATGTGACAAATCCAATTTAGTTATCAGAGACGTATTTATTCTCAGATAAGGATTTTTAAAACAAAGTCTATGTAACTTATGTGATTGAAAAACATCATACAAAACAGTAAACTGTTAAGATTAT
>NW_019384977.1:165778-247788 GCF_000671375.1 Centruroides sculpturatus | reverse complement strand
ATATTATTATATCCCATGTAATTAGTATATTAGTATATCACTATTAACCTACTTCGCGTTGAATTTTCATCGATGTTAAGCCTAACAAAAATTTTTTAAAATAATAATCGTTGCTATTGTATAGTTAAAAATTATTTTTAAATTATTTTATTGCTCACAAAACAACCAACCACTCATAATTAGAAAATTAAGCCTCGTTTAAATACTGGCCTCCCTTTCATGGTCAAGCCAGCCTAAAACACGCAAAAATTTAACAAAAATAATATTAAAGTAGCCAAGACATAGCCAAATATTGTAGCGCCACATCACTAGCGGACATTTGAAATTTTCCAACTAGAACGGTCGGTTAACCGATGTGACGGTTGATCGAGAGTCGGATAATTGATGCTCTACTGTAAATGGTTTCGGCAATGATTAGGCATGTATTTAGCAATGATTTAAAAGCTGAAATATATTTTCAAGAGAAAACAATTTTTTCTTGTGTTATTTATTTTAAGCGTCTTTATTGCATCTATTTGAAGTGTAGATTTTAAGGAATTTTTATTTTTTTAGCCAGTGGATTCTTTCTTTAGAAAAAATTTTTTGTACTTATTTTTAAGGATGTAATTCTTCTTTATTACATTTCTTTAAATCATTATTAAGATCAATTCATATTCATTATTACAAATTAAACAAAATTATATAATTTTTTTTAAAATCAGGGTATTGACGATGTCACAGGTGAACCATTAATTCAACGGGACGATGACAAACCTGAGACGATAAAAGCAAGGTTGGATACTTATAGAAAGGAAACACAATTAGTGTTGGATTATTATAGGTGAATTTTCAATATTTAAAAACTTTTCACTCGCAAAGAATTAATTTTGTGGGATAATTATTGGCTGTTAAAAATATGTCATAATTGGCTTATTAACTGTTGTTTTATAAAAACAAAGTTTTGAACAATAAGAAGACAAATATTTATTTAGTAATAAACTGTGGGATATATTCATTAAATATATTAACATAGCGTTCGATTTAAAAAGTTTTAATTTATTCAGAAAATGTGCATTACTTTTTGTATATCTGGAAATTATGATGTGTCCTATAAGCCAAAGCCAATACATAAGCATATTGTACTGTGAAGAATATTTTTTTCCTAAAAAATGTAATGCGTCCAATACAATGTGCATATTATAAGACAAAAAATATAGTATTTGTAAATTAACTTTTAACAAATCAGACTTTTATTGGTTTCAGGACTATAGTAAATACAGATAAGTATTTTCAGCTGACAAGCACATCATCAGAGGCTCTCACGTATTCCACAAAAAAGTTTAAAACATAAATGTTCTAAACTTAATGATATTGTTTTTGCCCTTAAACTTATTAAATGTATTATAAATTAACTGTTTTAAGTTAATATATTAGGGCTTATCACACCAGTCAACATGACACGAATACAAAATTTATTAGATTCAATATACAGTTAAGTTACAAAGGGAGATTTTACAAAGATTAAAAACCTATATGTACAATATAATAAAAGATTATAAACCTGCATGTACAACTGCACAAAGATATTCCAATTTATAATTATGAAATTATTTAAAATTTCTGTTATAAAACAGTTATCCGAGAATTGTCTGAATAATTTTATTAAATTATTCTTGAATGGCAGTTTTAATGTTCTTATGAACATTTGCTCGACTTGCTAATCTGTTGGCATAGATCCAATACTCAAAATAACTCTTTTTAAACTTATATCTTATCAATTCAAAAGAAATATTTTTAATAATTATGTATGCATATATAATTAATTTTTCAATGATTTTAAATATGACTTTATTGTTTTACTTTCAGTGAAAAACATCTTTTACATATATTTTATGGAAAAGAATCCAAAGAAATATGGCCAAGAGTAAAAAATATGCTAGAACAGTTATTTCCAAAATAATTACTGTTTTACAGTAGCAGGGGTAAGAAAAAAATATATATATTATTGTGGAAAGTGTCCTATCTAAATTGTTTTGTGGTGTAATCAAGCTATATTAGATACTCTTACATCTAGAGATTACAGGTGAGAATTAGTATTATTTTTAGAAAGAAGATAACTTATCTTATAATTATATACATAAATTTGTATATTTTTTATATGCTGTGATCTTACAAGATAATATACTGTAGTTAAATTATTCTAAAATTTAGATAGATATAGATCACTATTGCAAAAGAGAAGGGAAAAAAATATATAAATATACATTATTAGAAGTAGAAAATGTACATTTTGTCACATTTGTTAATCAGTCAAACCAGAAGTATCAAAAATTGTTGTTGTTTGGTACTACAGTTAGAAATGACAAATGCTCGTTTTTGTGTTCAGATTACTTCCTTTCATTCCAGATGCTCTATTATGAGAGATACTTTGGAAAAGAAAACAATAATTTCAAAAATTAATGCAAATGATTTTTTTACATTTTTCATTTAAAAGAAATCTCTATAAGATAAAATGTTGATGCTACTATTTAAAGACAGCCATATTTATTTTGATAAAATGTTACAAAATACCATAAAATTTATTTAAGAAACATTTTAAAAGTGTTCAGATTGTTTAAATACTTTTTATAAAATGTATAAATAATGTTGTTAATAATATCAAAGTATTGTGGATAAAAGTTTTAATTATTGAGTGCATTGTGTAAAAAATCTCTATAATGAAAATTAAGATAAACAGATTTATAATTTTAAATTCAAAATTTAGGGACGCCAATATTAAGCAATTTTTATAACATGTGCGCGCGCTCGCTTCCCAATTTCGAGTAAAATAAAGCAAAGTTCAAGTGTCAATATTTAAGATAAATGAATATCAATAAATTATTTTTATAAAGAAAGTCTCATCATATAAATTTGTAAGCCTATTTAAATATTGCCATATGTTCATACGAGCAACTGATTTTTGGATTTGCAGATTATAAATTAAAAAGCCTTTTAATTTTTAAAATATTTGGAGGGAGATTTTAAATTTCTTATGCTGTATTATTGTTATTCGACGTTAATCCTTTGATCGGGCATAGAACAATTAAAAAAATATATTGGCATTGTAAAG
This sequence comes from Centruroides sculpturatus, assembly GCF_000671375.1. Classification (NCBI taxonomy): domain Eukaryota; kingdom Metazoa; phylum Arthropoda; class Arachnida; order Scorpiones; family Buthidae; genus Centruroides; species Centruroides sculpturatus. The sequence goes on along the minus strand of NW_019384977.1, from coordinate 244,700 downwards.
AATTTTTATTATATTTTTATAGCAAATTTCTTAACATTCGTACTGGGATGTTAAACGTTTTGCTTTATTCTACTAAAGAAATTAGATTGATGCTCAAATGTTGTCTGCATTAGCTGGTTAGTGTTCTACCATATTATCCAAGGCAAACCTGTAAGTAAGTGTGCTACTTTTCTTGTAAATTGTAAAAGCTTTATCACAAATGCACAATGTATAAATACTTTAGTACTTTTAACCTGGATGACTGGTATCGGACTGTCTTTTTTTTTTTTTTTCTTAACTTTTCCCCATCCATCACAGGTTTGTTAAGCTGCCCATGAAAAATGACGAAGTAGCTGCAAAACGTATAAAGTGACAAAAATTTCTGAGAGACAGATTTAAAATAATCACGGACAAAAAAGTGCGATATATCTAAATCCACAATATAACAAGAGGCTACTGTATTACAATATCATATGTAATTTCATTTTGGTTAAAAAATGAATACTATTTTAGAGAACAAAATTTAAGATTAATCCTTTTACCAGTACCAACATACAAAAGAGAATTTCTTGTGCTCAATAACCTTGACCTTGGTAAAGCCCTTTGGCATTGCAGGCTAAAACATTTTAACAAATTTCATTAATTAAAAATTATAGAACTATTATTAATATGATTTACACAATGCATTCAATGTATTGTTTTCAATTTTGTATTTCACGGAATGTTTTTGATAAAAGTTTTTAAAATTGAATGTTAAGGGTTGAACTGTTTTTAATGAAATTTTATCAGTACAGTAGAGCGTTGTTTATCCGAAAGCATTCCAGCCGGACTATGTCGTGCTGAATCAAACGTTTTAGATACTAGGTTAACTTCCAAACAAAAAAAATATAAAGAAATAATTTTTAATGATACAATAGCCACGATTATTATTTTAAAAAATTTACGTTAGCCTTAACATCAATGAAAATTCAACATGGGATAGGTTAATATTTTTTTTTGTACATAATCGGTTACCCGACGCTCTACTGTATTAACATATCTTACAACTGAAATATAGGATGCTCCTAGTTACAAATCTCACTTGTTAAGCAAATGACTTTCCTTAATAAAATGGCAGTCAATAGTTTAATAATACAACATTTTTTGAAAGACTAAATTGGGCCCAAAACTTAAGTGGTAAAGGGCCTGTGAAATATATTAAAGACCAGTAAACAAAAACAGAGCTTTTTTTTAAAATTACAATATAATAAAAGGGCCTCTAATTGTTAAGTTGTAAACACCTGATCCCTGCAAGATGTTGGAACCATTGATTTTTAAAAAAGAAATCATTGTACCGTTGACAGGTTACCAGTTTGCAACTCCTGAACTAGATAATGTCAGTCTCGATCACAAGCATTAAGAGGTAGGATACATAAAGGTTCAGTAAATCTTTATCTGCAAATACATCACTATAATTTTTTCCCCCTATTTTCAACACCATCTACTGCCATGTCAATAGTTTTTAACTTTAATAGAAATGATGATGTCATTGCCAAGCAAGTGGAGCAACTGGAAGCACCCATACTCATTAAATTTAAACATTATTAAACTAAATTATTATGTTAATTAACATTTGGTTACTGTAAAATAAAATAAAATAAAATAAAATGGTTTTGTTTTAAAAGAATTTTTATTTCTTTATTAATGACAATGTTAATCTCCCAATGAAGACAGAGCAGCATCCAGAGAATCTGCTAATTTGTTTGCCGCTTTTTCTGTAAGATAGAACAAAAACAATCAGTATAGGAAACTTTTATGACTAGATCAATCTAAAGTTTTCCAAATATATTATTGGGCTTTGGGATGTTTACAACATTACTATTTCCAGGAGATAATTTCAGTCTTCCACTAACATTTCATAATAAAGACCTGAGAAATATTTCTCAGGTCTTTATTATGAAATGTTATTTGAAGGAGTGCATGCCCTATCATAGTATACTAAATGTTTACATATTCCTATTATGATAACTCATTAGTCTTTTATTTGCTGGAAATATAATAATTTTGATAATTGCTACTATTATTCACTATTTTAGCTACTTATAATGAATGAAAATGAACTTCCCTTCTATGAAAATGATAGAGAATTATATAAATTACACAGGGAGTCAAAAAGTTCCCAGTTTTGTGGTATAGCACTACGTAAGCATTGCCATATATACTACCTTCAAAATTGGACTCTTTGGTGCACTTGCTCTGTCACAGGCTTCTTTTGTAATATGTGGGAGTTTGGATATTGCATTTGATTTGATATCCTCTGGGGTTGTGAAATATATTCCTCTGAAATCCATTTTTGGCATGGGGAATACAATGAGTACAGCAGTATGTATAATGTAATGGGAAGTTGTTCATTGGCAAGGAATTGCCACGCAACAAACAACCTATTCAAAACTTTCACATAGAAATGACCAGTAACACACTGTCCGACCTGAAAATGGCCAAATTCCCAAATATTACAAAAGAAATCTTCCGACAATGGGAAGTGCTTATGTGCCAAATAGTTCTACTTTGAAGGTGATTAGGTAAGCATCTGGAAATGCTTACCTAATCACCATTGAAGTGCCATACCACATTTCCAGGAACTTTTTGACTATCCAATATATCAATTAAAAATTTCAATGATATGTAAAATCAGGATTTGAAACATTCAGTTTGTTTTACTCAGCCATTGTCAGTCCCAAGCCCAGATGAGAAAGGAGGGTTGGGCATGGGACTGGCAACCCCACCATGTAGAAACTGCCACCACTAAAAGAAACAATAAACAGACTTCGGCAAAACCAAAACTCTCAGTGTGATGCTATTGATTCATCATCCTCTATGACAGTGCAGAAACAAAACCATGAGAACATTTTGTGTTCAATACAGAACTCAATACTAAACACCAATGACATAAAATTGGAACATGGAATTTAGTTGAAAGATTTTCTAAATGTGTAAATAAACAACTTATAAAAAATGTACATTCACACACTTTTGAAAAAATTAAAAAATTATTAAAACCACTTAACATAACTCTAGCCCCTGTATTTACTAATAACTAAAGAAATTATTATTCAAAATATTGATATAATGAAACGAAATAACATTATATATAGAATATCCTGCAGCTACCAATGAATTACCAATACATAGTTTGGTTTTTAGGGTTCTTCCAGTTTCACCTAAAAGAAGATTCACATGCTATTAAATTTAATTACAGTAATTCTGCTATAGCCATACATTGCAATAATGAAGGTTGTGAGATCCCACTTAATAATTATATATATATTTAAGGAAATTATATGAAAAATGACAGTCTATTTTCGTGATTTCAAGTTCATTTTATGTTTTTAACTATTAGTGACATCTGGAAATCCTCCTCCATAAGAGGTAGTATCCAACTGTGATTGCATCCCACCCCACCTCCCCAGATGGCCCCCCCATCTGGTGAAGCTACCCTGCCCTTCCATATAGATGCAGCTGCATACTCAAAGATGATCCAAACCCTGCAGCAACCCTAGTAAACTGATTACGAAGTCAATTACCGAACATACTTACATGGTTGATTGTTGGTTACAATTAACATTAGAAAGTTGTTTTAAGAAATTTTGTTAAAATATTATATGTATTATTCTGTATTATGTAACCCATATCTATCTTAGACTTTACAAAAAAAAAAAAAAAAGAGGACTGAAGAGAGGTCATTAAGACCTGAAATACATTTCCTTTAATAAAAAACTACATAAACAACTGCTCCTTGTGTGATATGTTGATGAAGAAAGAAAGCTACTAGCTTTTAATTCTCTAAAGTCTAGAAAAAAAAGAAATGTAAAACAAATAAGAGACCAGGCCAAATCACCACTAGCAAATAGAGTTATGCTGATAAACAGGTCTGGATTGAATGCAAAAGTGTTGAGGAATAACCCTAAATCCCTATGTCATTTTGCCCCAGTTAGTTCACAGAGAATAATTATAATGCTCTCATAAAGGATAAAACCGGTAAAATCCTGTGCAGTAAAGAAGAACAAAGTGCATGCTGGATGGAACATTTTAATGAGATGTTAAACCAACCATCTTTTATCTCTACACTTTCAACACCTCAAAAGATCTAGAGGTGAAAGTGGGTGAGATCACAATAGATGAAACTGCAAAGCAGCAGGCCTTGACGAGATCACAGCAGAGCTCCCAAAGTATGGAGAAAATTACAACATGCAGGCTCTCACACACCTCCTGAACAACTGCTGGAGGAAGGAAAATGTCCCCAGGGACTGGCAAGGAAGCATAATAGTCAAACCGACAATCAGCAAGCTTTCCTTTCTTAGGAACAACTGGAGAGGCATTACCACTTCTCTTGGTTCATGGAAAGGTATTCTGCTTAGTTCTCTTACAGAGGTTAAGGGAAGCAATTGGACCAATCTTGAGGGAAGAGCAAGCTGGCTTCAGAGAGGGAAATCATGCTGTAGACAGATCTGTGTTCTTCTGAATATCATATCAGTGGTTTCTGGAACTACACACATTTTTCTAATTAACTTTAGACATTCTCAAAGACTATTTAAAGTCAACATTGTGAATCACTGTGGAATATTGTTAGATCTTGCAGCATATCACAATACGTTACCTGCTGTATAAATTTCTTAAAATTATTAGATTCCAGATACAAGACAGAGGATGGATCAGGGCTGTGGAGTCAAAGTCAGGAAGAATTTCTGGCCAGAGGAGTTGGAGTTGGGAAAAATGTGTCAACTCCAACTCTGGCATTTTAAATTTAATTTAGTAATTTTTTAAAAATGTATTTGTATTTTGTTATAATTCATTTATTTTAAATACAAAATGCAACAATTTAATTTATTAAATATGTACCAATAGTTTTCTTTGTAGTATTTGTGTTTAATAGTTAAATTTTTTTGACCCAATTGAATTTGATTATCATCAATTCATTCCTCTCTTATCCCCACTCTAAATAAGTACTCTATTTTTCTGAAGTAGCTAGATCGCAAATTTTTTAGTTGGACTAACTTTTCTGGAAAGGTGAAATTGAAGTGCAAAAGCTGTAGAATAAAGATATGCAGATGTAGAATTTTATCACTCCCCTTTTTTTATACAAATAAAAAATTTACTTTTTTATACAAATAAATATTAATGTAAATTAAATATTAAAAATATTAAAAATACTAACTGTAAAAGTATTTGGGTAAATGTCTGGGGCACTTTTCATAGTTCAGAGTAGGGTAACTCCCCATAAAATGACTTGGTATTTAATTTTGCCGGAGTCGGAGTAGAAGTTCATTGTTTTTTACCGACTCCACAGTCCTGGGATGGATACACAGATTTCTTCAAAATTGAAATTCGTGTTAGGCAAGGCTGCATTCTCTCACCATTACTCCTGGTCCCTCTTGGTCAGATTTTATAATGAAACAAGCAATGGTTATCCCTGATACAGGAATTCCATGGAGAAGACATGCAACTTGCAGATCTGGACTTTGGGTGCATTTCTGAAATCAATGTCATCAGCAAAGGTGCAGAGTATGACCATAAGCTTCAAACATGAGGCTGAAAGGGCGAGATTGCAGATCGGCAGTGATAAAAAGGCAAAGTAAAAATCACAATTGGGAGTCTAACAATGAATGAAGTGGAGGAGTTCTGCTTCCTTGACAGCATATTATCACCAGATGGAGGCATTGAAGCCAATATAAAATGCAGATGTGGTAAACCATTGGCTATCTTTTGGAAACTGTGTGTAATCAGTATAGCGACTAAGATATGTCTCTACAACACCATTGTCATTCCAACTGCAATCTATGCCTACAAAACATGGGAAGACACAAAACTTACTCAGCATTGATGGAATACATTGAGTTTCTATCTTAGAAGGATACTCAGAATCATCCCTCATTTGTGATAAGTCACAATATGTATTAAGTTCCTAGAAGTGGCCTACATGAACTACAGGACATTGTTACAGAGTGCAGAATGTGTTTTGCAGGGCATGTACTTCATCTGGCCGAGGAATGCTTACCAAAAGTAGCCTTGCAGTGGAAACAACACGGACCACAAAGAAACTGATACTCTACATAAAAAGATTAGAATTCCATGAGATGATGCCAAAACCATTGTATTCGCCGGAGATAGCTGATTGCCCAGCATGCCACTTGGCACAGAAAGACCTAAGACTAAGACATAAGATCAATATAAATAATTATTGGTAAATAGTGCACTACACAGTTTCTTTTTAACATGGTATTCAATGTATAGCACATGTTACTTTGGAGAAATACACTAGCCATATAAACATAATGGAAATAGCACTTGGCCCAGTAAATTTTTTTTAGCATTCTAATGTTTTTCTTGCACAATGAACATGAAAATATAAAGCATGAAAACAATTGTGTGCTTTATCCATTTATGTGATAGAATTTCTGCTGAATTTAAAATATAATCAGAAAAAAAAATTTGCAACATGCCTAAAATTCAAGGGAAAAAAGTGTTTTTCAATAATGAAGACACAAATTATGTCCATTGAATATAATTTTGTGATATTAAGCACCACAATAGAAGGGCATAAAATATCTCTATAGAATTTGTCATGTCTAGAGAATTTGTAAGCATAAAATGCTTACAAATTCTCTAGACATGTACAGAGAGTAATTCCATTCTAGTTAAATGAATAAAATGCCATTATGATCTTACCTGCTCTTTTTCTTTTCTTTTTTAATCTTTTAAGTTCTTTTTTCCTCATTTTGTTCAAACATTTTCCAGCTAATAATTTCTTTACGTCATCGTCATCTTGTGATATTTTTTGGGTATTATTGTTTGAAATGTTTTCTTGGTTCTATCAAAATATTTTATATATATATTTGCCATCTATATACAATAAGTAAAATGGGTAGAGAAAAAAAACCTTTTTTTCGTCTATAAATAATGATATTTGATGGTTATCATCATCCATTTTTTCTTCTTTACTTTTTACTTCCAATGCCTCATTTGGAGTGACAACGACCAGGTCGTTAAGTTCATTCTCTTCGGTTTCGAGTAAAGTCAGGTTAAAATCTTTTCCCATTTCAGCAACTATTTCGGCACTGATGTATGATGGACGTTCTCTGTCGATCGGAGGATGAGTGAAATATTTTATCTTTCCTCTGAAACAGTTTAAAATTGTGCATACTATAATTTATATATTTGCTTGGTAGTAACAATTACAATTATTATTAGCAAGATAAAAGTCTTTACATAAGATAAGATAAGGAAAAAATTTCATTAAAAAAATTGATACTTCAAGTAGTCCACACGATAAATATTAAAAATCAACGTGCTTTTGACATTATAAATTAAATTGTTTTTCCACTTTAAATGTACAGTTGTCACTTGATAATCTGACAGGTATGGGACCAAAGGGGTGTTGGATTACCAAAAGTGATTGCATATTTGGCATTGTTTTGCTAGCAGCGGCCTACAATATTCCCTACTCCAACTGTTCAAACAGAACTGCTCACGGTAAACACACGAAATGCGTGCCATCGTATAAGAATTGGGTGGGAAGATTCACGTTGCGACATGCTTCTTTGCAAGCAGATACGTAACGGGGACAGGTACCTTGACGGGAGGTGCGTCAGACTACTGAGAATGTCGGATTATCAAGGTACATCTGTAATTGAAGAAACTCTTAAAATGCCCTATTGTAGTAAAGGATGCAGATAAAAATATGAAAAATAAATATATAAATTCTAATATTTTTATTCCTCAAATCAAAATCTTTCTCGAATGATGGATGGGTTTAATAACAACATCGAGTCTTAATGTGCACAGAAGTAGGGGCAAATACAAATATAACAGTGGCAAATGCATTTTCTGTAAAATATGCCAAAAGTCATATGTCAAGGTTCAACATTAAACCTATTCACAAAACAATATTGTGTCCCTCTGCTCTATTGAATATAACATCAATAAAAGATAAATATTATTTTATATATTAGCCATTGTTCTGATTCTTATCATCAAAGAAATGAGTATATTTGACAATTTACACACCTGAACCATTTACGGTGTAATCACGCAAAATTCGGTAAACAAACGTTTTCGAACCCCTTCTGGATTCTGCTTCAGGTTCCAATCAGTTTCTATAAAGATGTTCGATATCTGTTATAAGTAGAAATTCGTTCGAAAACGTTTGTTTACCGAATTTTGCATGATCACACCGTAAATGGTTCAGGTGTGTAAATTGTTTAGTAGTTCCAGTGTGATAAATAGTGAATTTATGTGTATATTTGACTTTTACATTTTCTTAACATTAAATTACAAGGTTTGTTCAAAAAGTAATGCACTTAATTTATATCTGGGAAATGAAGACTGATGTGGCATGGCTTTTGTAATGTGGAAAATTGTGACAAAATCACTACAGCTTCGTTGAAAAATGGCAAATGTTGGCGATGTATGTTCCAAGCAGCATGCACCAATAGAATTCCTCGTTGCCAAAAGGGAAACTGTCAGAAACATTCACAAGCAATTGTGTGGTGTCTTCGGTACAGCAGCTGTCAACCAAAACAATGTTGGTCATTGGGCGAAATGCATTAAGTCATCAACAGTAAGTATAGCAGATTGCTGCAAAGTGGTCATCTCACTATGACTATCATGGCAGGCATGATGCAATATGTTGATGAAATGGCTGGGAGGAACAATGCATTACATTCCAACACTGGAAGAATGCCCATGCATTAGTGCAAGAAGTTTTTCACCAAATCATCCATGAACTTGGATATACCAAAGTATATTCACGATCAACTAAAAAGTAGCAAGGAAAACCACTGCATCAGAACTCTTGTGACACTATGGGTCTGATTGCAATGAGTTCTTGGCTTACATCACCAGCGGAGATGAAACTTGGGTGCACCACTTTGAATCCAAAATGAAGTAACAATCACCGGAATGGCACCATCCACTACAGTGGATGGTGCCATTCCGGTGATTGTTCTGATTTTATCCTTCTGTAGAAGGATAAAAACAGTTGTTTTGTCAGCAGGAAAGGTTATGATCACTATTTTGGGACATTTTGATGGTTGTAATTCCTAAAGAATCCATCATTAACTCAGAGGCTTATATCATCACACTAAAAAAGATGAAGAAACGTTATCAACATATCAGAATTGAGAAGGGCCTGTGCAGCTTGCTCCTTCAGCACAATAATGCAAGGCCACACACAAGTCCAGAGACTTGCATGGCTATCACAAAACTGGGTTTTACAATATTGTTGTATCTACCATAAAGTTCCAATTTAGTGCTACCAGATTTTTATCTTTTTGGTCCTTTGAAAAATGCACTTTGTGGGATAAAGTTCCAGTTGAACAAACATGTTAGTGCCATGAGGAAACGCTTGCATGCACAGGAATGAGATCTGTACCAAGCCAGTGTACACACCCTCCTTCAATGCCAGCATATGGCCAAAGACAAGGACGGAGATTGTTCAAAAATAACATTAATAACCAAAGGAAGCAACTAGATGCCCAAGTTTCATAGTTGTATGTGCCATACTAGTAGCAAAATAAATTCTGGTGCATTACTTTCTAAACGAATCTTATAAATTTTATCTTCTCAAAAATAACACTTTTATAATAATCAAATTATCTTCCGTTTTCCTAAATATTTTCATAATATAATGTCAATATAATAATCAAATACATAAAAAGGCAATGATTCCAAATGAAACTCAATCTCAAAACCATCTAATTATTTTTCAGATAATTAAAAAATTAATTTACAATGCAAATGACTGATGGAAACTTATTTGTCTATTTAGCAACGTAAAACTGTATAATATATTGTTAGATTTTATATTTAATTTTTGAAGAAATAGTGTTTTAATTATATTTTTTAAAAGCATATAATACATATGTTATGATAATAACAGATAAATTAATAAAATTCCTAAGTTAAAAAAATAATTCACACAGAATTAGAGAAAAAAATGGATTATAATACAGTAACATAATTATAATTTTAACTTAGACTTACTTGTTCCAGTCATTCAGAAATTTTCTAGCAGCCATTTCCGTGTCTGGTACGCCACCTTTTTTGAACCTTCCCAAACGTTTACTTAATGTGTACAAAAATTCTTGAGGAGAAGATATTTCAGGAAGTTTATATTGTAACATCAACTAAACAAAGATATTTTACAATTAAAAAATGCATCAATTCAAATTATTAATTTTTTAATTAATTTTACTTAAAATTTGAAATTTTTAAGTAAACTTAAAATTTTCATATGGTGCCAAAAATAAAAGTATTGGTTAATCCCACTTGCTTTTGATTCCATCTCTGATCGGAAGAGGTCATTCATTCTGACAAGTTTATTGTCAAAAAATTTCCGTACGGGACCATCAGTCTCACAGAACTTAATTGCTATTGTCGTTATTGTACCATAAGCCCAAAATTATCAAAAGACTCTGGAAAGATTACTTTACAGACTTAAACAGACTTCTGTTAATTACTGCTGCCATGAATTCAAGTATATTTTTGTCATATTTTGGAGATTGGCACAGTCATGACCTTAAGACTCCCTCTCATCTGGCTTCACTTTAATCCACCATATTTTCTTTGAGATTTTTCCCCATGAATCAATTTCCAGTGTTGGTTCTGCACATGGGTATAGTGGACCGTATAATTTTTTTGCTGCTATTTTGTGCTGTTTTGTTTCACTTCCTACACAATTTTTGTTTTTAATTATGCTAATTTGAACTAATAGCAAAAATAGTTTTGTTTCAATAGTTAACACATTCCAAGTGCTAGAATGTATTAATAATGGAAACCCTATAAAATAAACGTATGACAAACTAGATATCAGAAAAAATGAAAGGGCGAATGATTGGTAGAAAACCAGCTAGCCCTTAAGACTTTTTCTCAATTCTATGCCTACCGAAAAATGCTCTCAAGTATACAACAAAGAAGCCAACAATACATTATGAATATAGTTTGTGCTAGAACACCACCTCTTATTGGCCAATTTTGAAGGAAAAGGCAGTGTACTAGCATCATAGCAAAAGCACCATAGAATTCATTATCTAGGTATTTGTGGCAAGAAATTGTTGGCAGATTTAGATTCTGCAAGTAAATTTCCCAAAAATTTTTAGATGTTATACAGGAAGCGAATAGTACTCCTAAACAAATCTACAATTTGGATGAAACAAGTTTAAATTTTAAGCTTCTTCCACCAAAAATGTTAGCAGAATGTTGAGAAACATTGAATACTTGTTTCAAAATGAGTAAAGAGAGAATCTCTGGAGTCTTTTGTACAAATGCCACTAGGAGTCGCAAACTGCAAAACATTTCAAAAGTTAAGGTACGTTTGATGCATTTTGAAATTACTGCAAAATGTCGCCCTCCTTCTTGGCAACATTACACCACATCCTGTTGACCTATCTTCTGGCAATGTCAATGTGGCTTTTTTACCCAGTGTTAAATCATTGGTGCAACCTACAGATTGAAATGCAATAATCAGTCTGAAAAGGCATTATGGAAGAAACTTTTGAAAATTCTTGAGGATCGCCAACAAACAGAATTTGGCGAAGCCATTAACCCTGGGGTAGTGCAGTGGGGTGTTTCGCCACCCCCCGACGTTTTAAAAATTGCACTATTCATAGATTTTGCAAGAAATATTTGTGTCCTCTTCAGTAGCTTCATGATTTTATGTATAGAGCATGCTCAGAAATTACTACGATGCTGCAGAAATTCCAGTAAGAGAAAAACAACAGTTCTCAGTGGGGTGTCCAAAAACCCCACAGTATTAATTACGTTTTTCTTAAAATTTTACAAATATTTATTTAGTTTTTTTTATTTTTCAAATAACTATAATGTGACCACATTTATTATTTATAATATAGATATAATAATCAATGTGAATAAAAATAATTTAAGTTTATTTTAATTCAAAATGGCTGACTTTCATAAACACATTGAGAAAATACCAAACATAGCAAGTTGCTTGTCATTTGCACTGAGTGCCAAAGTACAATGTCAGCTATTGAATCAGAGTGACAAAAATGCTTAAAAAACAATTTAGATTTTTACTATTGGTTTAATAATAAGATCTAATGTAATGAGTTTTGATAAATGTTGTTTTTTATTTTCGTGGATTTATGTACTAATATAATATGTAATCATACCTGAATATAATCATATGTATAATGACACATGCCTTTACCAAATAAATGAGTAAATCTTTATGAATTTTTACTTACATGGTTTATGGATCCAAAAAAATGTCGGGGTGGACAAACGCCCCACTGCACTAATGCCGAAAAAAACTCAGTGCACTAACGCAGGGTTAAGAAAATTAACACCGAGGATGTCATTTACATAATGGCATCCACTTTTGACGAAATATCATTGACATCTGCAAGTACCCATAGAGAATTACAGCCCAATGTCAGAAAATCAAATACAAATCGTGATCCAGACAGAGGCATGCACAGATGATCTGACAAACCACCATAACATTCATAATTGTTTCAAATTGTTAAAAGAACAGAATTCAAGGACTTGAGAGAGTGAGAGAGATCTGTTGCATGTGATAACATTCTAGAGAACAAAGTGTCACAATTTGGCACCAAAGTGGTTAGTCAAAGTAGAAATGGCAGAAAAAGAACCCAGAAGTTATGAGTGGAGATAAAAATCATAAAAATAAGTCATTCTGAAGGAAAGCGTGACTGAAACTGTAATAAGGCATATTAAACAGGAGACTAATTCAATTGCCTCTTGAAATAGTAGCACGATTTTTTAAATTTGTTTTTTGAGGCAATCTGTAAATTTCATTTAAGTAAATGCAAAATATACATATTTATATATTATTTATGAATTTTAATTAAAATGGTTGATGGGATTTTTTTAAAATTTTTAATTTTTTAAGAAATAAGTTGTCATCTCTCCATCATGTGCAATTATCAGAAAAAACAACAGTCTTTCTTCACAGAGATTTACTTAAATGAAATTTACAGATTGCCTCAAAAAACAAATTTAAAAAATTGTGTTACTACAGTAGACCCCCCCTATAACGCTTAGATACGTTCCACACTAACCGAAAATTACGTTGTAGGAACGATTAAATACATGAGCCAATCGAAGCCCGATAGGTGGGAACTTTACGGACTAAGGCTGTTTGAAAGGTTTTCTTCTATAAAATTAACCGATTCTAGACTAATTCCACTCAACATTTCCAAAATACGTATAATTTTTTGGGAATAATCTGTATAAACTATGCTATAAACAAAAAATTATAGGATTATTTACCGAGTGTGTACCGTTCGACTACGCCGTTGCTTAAAGCTGGTTTTCATCGCGGAACAGCACACGAAACGACGGCCGCAATTTCTGATAACGAATTTTTGGCAGAAAAATAACTTGACCTTTGGAGACATCATTAATATAAATAATTTTTATGGACGTTGAATAAGAAGTGTTTCTTTCACAAGAAATGTATAAAATTAGTGCTGTATTAGACTTACGGTACCTAATTTACATACTGTACAGACGATAATAAACTCAACTTACTAGCCTAAAATCTCCGTAGCGTGTTGCCAGGCGGCAGAAAGCATATATATAATTATAATAAAGTTACAATAAATTAAGTTAATATATAATTATATATACAGTACCTAATTTATATATAATTAATATATAATTATATGTACAGTACCTAATTTATATATAATTTATATATAATACTAAACAGACGATAGCAAACTCAATTTAGCCGCTCTGTAGCGTGGCGCAGGGTCGGAGGTAAGTAGTTCGGCTGCTCATCCACTATTGGTCCAGACTCTATCAATCTTCTCGCGAAACGACATTATAGGAGGTACGTTATACGAAAGTTTCTACAATTTTTTCGCTACGTTATAGGAATTGTCGTTATAGGAACGTACGTTATAGGGGGGTCGACTGTATTTCAAGAGGCAATTGAATTAGTCTCCTGTTTAATAATGTTCTGACATGCAGAAAGAAGTTTCTTCAAATTTTTAATTATTTACGAATGTTTATTAATTTATCATTTTGTTTTTATATTGTATGTTTTTCTTTCCTCATCTCGTGCAGACCAATTAATTGGAAGACTTGTATGCATAGCCTGCTCTTGGCCCAGCCCTATTCGAACAAGAACACACGTTACTCTCCGCATCCAGATCAAGACCGGTTGTCTGGAAACTATTCAATTCAAAGTCAATTCTGACTTCTCTTGCCAGTCACAGACTACTGATTAGTAATGGGAAGTGTGTTTTGCTAAAAACAGATAGTAGTACAAGAATGCTGGTGGTAACAGGCAAAGAAAGAGGAAAACAAACACCAGTTAAAAGTGTCTTTATCACACCTTCAAATTCCACCACAAAGTACTTTGAATATGTAACCAGAGTAATTCAATTCAGTTCTTTATTTATGAAAAATCTGTTAGTTATTTCTTATGAGAGAATTGGTATAAAAAAAATCGAGACATGTTACATCCCTTGAAAGAAGTTCTGGAACATCATTTCTCATCCTAATGCATCCCGGTAATGGGGGACTTTCAATCTAAAACATTATACTCCATGCCATCAAGTGAGACACCTGACAAATCTGGCACCATTACATCACCCCTTATTTTGGAAACATCCAACAAAATTTATACATGTTGACAATTAGCCATAAATTTTATCCCATCGCATTGTCAGGTGCTTATGCAATATGCACAAATTTTATACTGATTATAAAAGATCTCGTAATTTTTTGGCAATAAAATAATGAAAATGTTATCAATTATATTTTGACAAAAATTATTTATCGTAGAAATTTTTAAATTATGTTGTTTAAACATTTTGGCATTTAAAATAAAATATTAAATTTTATTATTGTCCAATTATCATTAACAAGTTAAGTACTACTTGAAATAATATCAAGTATTTTAGTATATATTTTAAGAACATTAACATTTCATAAAATTATAACAGAAAATTTAAAAATAAAATAGCCAATGCTCTCTTAAGACCAATTGTAACTCCTTTAAAAATTCATATAAAATTAAAATAACCAAAGACTGGAATTTTGAAAAGTAAATTTTTTGACTACACATTAAACAATGTTTTGCTTTATAATCCTATTAAACTATCTGCTTCCATTTTTAAGAATTTTTAGAAAAGGATTTTTCCATAGAAAAACCATTATTTCTTTGATGCCATCTCCAGGAGATCATATGCTAGCCAAAGAGGTTACAATTGGCCTTAAAACTATCATAATTCACAGAAAAATATTTTAAAAAGATATAGATAGTTTCATTATACGTAAGCAACAATCTCACCTGATCAGTACTAATTCTCTGAATTATCGATGACACAATGGATTCGGGATCTTTTAAATCTTCTACCTTGGCAATAGTCGCGTACGATAGATCAGATTTTTCATTTTTTTCATGCACGATTCCAGGACTGTCAATCAGTCTTATTAATTTAGTCAACTGTACTTCTTCGGCCACCCTTAAAATCAATTTATAATGAAATAATGGAATTTTTAGAGGTTTTTAAAAATATCGTTTTGATGGTTCTTACCTTGTAATGCCCGGAACTGCTCCAACATTACAAGCTTTACAACGCTTCAGACTATTAATAATGCTACTTTTACCAACATTAGGAAAGCCTGTAAAATATTTCAAAATTTTAAAACATTTATGGACATTAATAAAGATTAGTTCGGACAACAATAGACAGAACAAAAAAAAAAAAAAAAGTTAAGCAATCAAGAAATAAGATATAATTACAAAAATTATTGTTTTACAAGACTATATCAGTACAGAATTAATTTTCTAGGAAAAATTAGCCAATCGACAACCATAATTTCCCTTGTACACCCATATCTGACATATAACCCACAAAAATTAGTAGACTGCATAGCCCACATCCTCTTTCAAACAGATTTCAAAACTCAAATAGCCCGTGAGTGGCGCACGAGAAATTATGCAAAGTCAACATCTTTAAATGGGGGAATTTATCTCAGTCTCTAATAAATTTATAATAAAAACTAACCTACTACTCCGACTTTGATTGACGACGTAATTCCTTTGTCGTGACAGTAATTCTGCAACAACTTCATTAGCATGTTTGCACCGATGCATTTACTCGAATGAAGAGCCCGAGAGGAGCACCGTAAAGCATCTGATTTGATCTGAGACTGAAATATAGTTACATAAAATCAGAATTAATATATAAAATTCATTAGAAATTAATATTAATTTGCTAAATTCCTAATTCTTCAAATAAAAAGTAATTTATAAAAATATAGAAAAGACCAATGAGTTTTTTCCCTCTTGTTTAATTTCTAATAAAATGAATTTTATGTTATCAACAATTACATGTGCAAATTTTTGTAAGTAGGACTATTCCAGTTCTTTGTACAAGCCATAATCGAAAGTTCCAAATTTTCTTTATATGCATTACAATAAGAAATCTTTTTCATTTTGTTCTTGCTAATATTTAAATGAAAATCTGAGTCCACACAATCTAGTTTCGTACTAATTTCTTGAAAGAAATTGAAGAAATAATTATCCCTTTTGCCTTAGATTATCAGAAATTTTAAGGAAGGATTTTTCTACTTACAATTAAAATGGAATAAAATTCAATAAAGGAAGTTCATTATTTGCTGTACATTTAAATTAAATAGTAATGTACAGGTATTAAAATGATTGTGAGCACTAAAAAGTCTAGACAAGAAGCATAGTTAACCTGTTGTATGTTGTTCCTGAAAATATTCGTGTTGACCTGTGTGGGCAATCTCGAAAATTTACGTGTTTACATTGGAACATTTTTTAAACATCAGATGTCGCTACTTGTATGTTGTTTTGAAATAAGTGACTCATATCAGAAGAACCGTTGTTATCTAGTTTTTGCTCAGCTAGATATTGAAATTCTAGGAATTGCTCTTTGTTAGAAATCACAAAGAAAATCAGACTTCTTCTTCTCTGTCTTTTGACATGGCAGCAAGTAGTAGACACAGCGCTCTAAATAAGTCAGAAGTTATCAAATATTTATTCAATTTAGGTTCTGATGAATCTGAATTTTCAGACAGCAACGATGATTACTTACCAGATCAAAATGTAAGTGATGACAGTGGTGATTTTGATCCTGATTTACCATCTACGAGTGGATATAGAGGCAGATCATGCGGCAGTACTCGAAGTAATACTGCTAAATGTCCGTGATTTAGTAGTGACAACGGATGGATTCGTACAAATTTCAGACATCCTCAAGTGAGCAGTTTTACGGGACCATCAGGAATACTATGTAATCTACGGAGTGATGCTACACCATTCGACTGTTTCAGTGTATTTTCCGATGACGAACTTGTCGACAAGATTGTTTCAGAAACGAATAGGTACGGTGAGAGTTTGTTAAACTGTGACAATTTACGAGAGAATAGTTGGATAAAAAACTGGAAACCAACAACAAATGCAAAAATTAGAGAATTTCTAGGACTTATAATGGTCACAAGCATAATTAGAAAACCGCGCCTAAGCATGTATTTTACGATCAAAGATCTTTTTTCGACACCCTTTTTCTCAAGTGCAATGTCGAGCAACCGCTTTCTACTTTTATTGTCCTGTCTGCATTTTACGGACAATAATCAAGCTTCAGGTGGTGATGATCGACTGCATAAATTACACAGTGTTATCGATCATTTACGCCACAAGTTCAAAAATGCATATCTCCCAGAGGAAAATATCTGTGTAGACAAGTCTTATGCTATGGAAAGGGAGATTGGGATTTAGGCAATACATACCAAACAAGTGTGCTTGTTTTGGGGTGAAAAGCTTCAAAATTTGTGAGTCACAAACAGGATATGTTTGGGACTTTATAGTTTATACCAGAGCTACTACTGAATATGGAAATTTTGAAGGTGGGCAAGGAGAGAAGGTTGTGCTAACATTATTAGAACCATTGTTTGGTAAATATCACAAGGCATTTTTAGATAGGTTCACTTCAACGACCTTAGTTTTCACTTCACCGACCTTAGCAAAAACACTTCTAGACAAAAAACTTATGTATGTGGAATTGTAAATAAAAATCAGATAGGAATGCCATGTAATTTTCCTGATCGTAAATTGAAAGAAGGGGAATTTATTACTTGTCAGAAAGATGAATTGTCTGTGTTCTGCTGGAAAGACAAACGGGATGTGGCAATTCTAAGTACGATGAGTGACAACGAATTCTGATTCAGGTAAATGTGACAGATCTGGGGAAGTTATAAGGAAACCAAATTGTATTTTGGATTATAATCGCAATATGGGTGGTATCAATCTCTGTGATGGAGTAATACACAATTATGCGTGCATGAGAAAAACAGTAAAATGGTACAAAAAAGTGTTTTTCCATATGATGGATATTACATTATATAATGCTTGTATTTTGTATCGAAAACATACGAAAAAACAAATATCATTTCTAGATTTTCATATGTCTGTAATAAGAGAAGTGATAGAGAAGTATCACACAAGCAGACATCTAGCCCACCGCAGTCGACCATCACATGAAAATCCGTTACGTTTATCTGAACGGCATTTTCCTAGTCTCATACCACCTACAGAGAAAAAAAGCATCCACCCAGAGTATGTAAAGTATGTTCAGCTCACAAAAAACATGCAGAATCACATCATCAATGTGTACAGTGTAACGTTCCACTGTGTGTTGTACCTTGTTTCGAGATATATCACACTAAAATTAACTTTTAAAATAAATTTTTTTTTTGTTTTTTACCTTCCCTAATATGTCTATTTTGTGTGTAAGAAATATAAATTCGGAATAATACGATAGCCAGAATTATTATTTTTCTTAAACGTGTGATCGCGTTAGGCTTAACATCAAAAAATATTCAACATGGAGCGGCACATGACGGAGAAAATATTCAACATTGAATAGGTTAATATATTCATATATCATAGAATATATTAAAAGTTATGAAAAAAATTACTATTACACTATTCTTTCATTTATAAACAAACTAGCAGATGAGCCCAGCATTGCTCAGGCAAAAAATTACAACAGTAAACATTAAGATTATTAGATTATTCTGTACTTTTAACCCCTCTATTATACATTATTATATTATAATATTCAATTTATATTTACAAAGGTTATCTAACATAAGGGTTTATTACACCAAATGCTTAATCTAACACGTAGTAAAAATTTTTAAAATTGTGTACTGTAGTGGAATAAAGAATTTTAAAAATGTGTTAGATTGGTTAGTCAGTGTGATAAATTCTTGTGTAAGATAACCTTTGTAAATATAAATCTAATATAATCAAACATTAAAATGAAAACCATATAAAGAGTTTAATTATTTCAGCCCACCATTGTTTTTATCGCAATACTTGGATGGTACAAAATGGCACAATTTCATTGGTCAAGTATATATCAACTGTAAATATGTTATCTTAAATTTTTTCAGATATCATATTATTTTCCTATTGTTAACTCTAAAAAACTGTACATTCACTATCAAATATCAAACAGTAATCTCGCTGTGAATGAAATTTTGTGAAAAATGGACCAAAGATTTAAATTCAGTACCTTCAAAACCACTTAAATCATATTCTGTGTTCGCTGGTAACCTCATGTTAAGTAACTTTCCTATTTGAATGCCACCATCTGCTAGTATGATAGTTAGAAGGGACCATTGCAAAAGAACCCCTTTTAACTATCCCATTGAAGTAATTCGACCAAAAGTAGTTGTTGACCTCCTCCCGGAAAGAGAGGGTGCTCAATGACTACAATGAACAATTAATATCAGTTTACTATTAATATTTGAAAAGTGGTCCTTGTTAGACAGATTGTGATGGTAGTGTTCGAAGTTGCTAACCTTGATGTCCGAAATACTTCATATAAAACATATTTAAATAAAAAAATCTTTTAAAAATGCTAGAATAATTCCTTTTACATGATAGTGGTGTTTAAATTTTGGCAACATATTGTATAAACATGGAAAGTATGTTCTAGTAAATATTGCATTTATAGAAAATTATTGGGCTGCAACTTGAAAAAATTGTAGAGCTATAAATTCAGATTGTCATTCCTTAATCTTGAAAAAGGAGTTAGATGAAAGTCGAGACCAAATGTGGAAAGCTTAGGGACAGGAGGCCCAAATTAACTATACATGAACATTTGGTTTAGAACAGAAGTAACATTACTTCAATTCCAAATTTTTTCCCAAACACAGTTAATTAGATGATCAACATGACACTATTGCTAACAGGAAAAGTATGACATACAGGGGCAAGACACCACTAAAACAAGAACATCATGACAAAATATTGCACCTAGCATTGTGATGATATCACAATAAATAATTGCTCATTAGAACTAGTTTGGTTTATTTGGTTACCATGATGTGACACGTGAGCAATCTGCTGGCAGATGTATCCTGGGAGGACTTTTATGGGAAGCTGGACTCTATTTAAGAGAAGAAATTCTGGAAACTTACATGGCCAGGCTTGAACCCACAACTAATTAACTACCAGTGTTTGGTAGTTTTATGCACTCGGCTACTGGAGGGCGCATATTAGAATTAAGAAAGTATAATTCAGAAATTAAAAAAAAACCATAGTCGTTAATGTGAAAAATTAAATACTTATAGGCTATTCACAGGATAACACTTTCCATTCAAGCAAGTGCTACTGGTATATGCTATCTGTCACAGTAATTAAGTGAACATAATATAAATTTTTAAAAATTATATCCTTTTTCTATAACAATTGTATTTAGTTTATTATTTTGTTAATTTTTTGCCAATAGATGGTGCTACATGTAAATCAACAAATCGAATGTAGATAGAAATTAATTGATTTGCAGAAATCCAATATAAACATTCTCATTTATATATTTATATAGATGAAGTTACATAACAACTATCTTTAAAATGGCCATAAAACATTTAATAATTCTGGTGCATCTTGCTGCTTTAAATCTCATACTTAAATAAATATTAATTTGTAGGAAAATATTTGTTATTAGTGTATTAAAGAAGTTATTTAAAATTACCCAAAACATTTTCTGGATTAAAGATTTTCCATTTCTCTGAGATACTTATATATCCTTATTAAATATTGAAGATTATTTTCAAAAGAATAAAAATATTTAGTTAAATATATAAAATATGCCAAATAATTACTGGTTTGTGTATAAATATATAAAATAATTATAATTAAGTTACACGTTTGAATGAATTTTATGTAGTGATAAAAACTTTTTGAAAATACAGCATAATTCAAACTGATTTATCCAATTTCAAATGAATATGGATTGATCCAAAAGTTTGTCCCATTTTTTTGAAAAGAATCAAAGAAAAATTTTGTTTACTAAAACTTACATTTAATCAATATAGTATGTGCCATTCTGTTCGATGACCTTTCTCCATCTCTCCGGTAGCTTCATAATCCCGTGCTCATAGAATTTCTGAGATTTCTGGCTAAAAAACTGATCCAGGTGATTTTTCAAGTCTTCCAAGGAAGTAAAGTTTTTACCATCTAAGCTGTTTTGAAGTGATCTAAATAAATGGTAGTCAGAGGGTGCAAGGTCAGGAGAGTATGGTGGATGGACCAAAACATCCCAATCAAGTTGTAAAAGTTTTTGTCGGGTGGCCAAAGACATGTGTGGTCTAGCGTTCTCTTGATGGAACACAATGACCTTTCTGTTGGCTAATTAAGGTCGCTTCTGGTCAATTGCTCGCTTTAATTCACTTAGTTGTGAACAGTATTTCTCTGAATTAATGGTCTGATTTTCAGGTAACAGCTCATAATAAATGATTCCCCTCCAGTCCCACCAAATGCATAGCATAACCTTCTTTGGATGTAAACTGGCTTTTGCACTGGTTGAAGGGGCATCTCCATGCTTACACCATGATCTTTTACACTTAACATTATTATACACAATCCATTTTTCATCACTGTAATCATTCACTTTAAAAATGGATTGATTTCATTGCTCTTCAATAGAGAATTGCCAAGCAGAAATTCGGTCTATCAAATTTTTTCTGTTAACTCATGCAGCACCCATACATCGGCCTTGCTAACCATTCCAGTTGATGTAATCGCCTTGACACTGTTGACTGATTGATTCCAAGAATTTCTCCAATCTCTCATGTTGTTTTGTGTCGATCACTTTCAATTAGTGCCAATATTTCGTTGTCATCAGCCTTGGCTGGTTGCCCAGAATGTGGTGCATCGCTAAAGTTAAAATTGCTTTCACAAAACTTTCTGAACCACTTACGGCATGTGGAGTCATCAATGGTTCCCTCACCATACACAGAACATATTTTTTTTGTGTCTGCGAAGAATTCTTGCCTTTTTGGAAATAAAAAAGCATAATATGTCGAAAATGCTTCTTATTTTCTGCTATTTGTAATGCTTAACAAAATTTTAAAAACACAACTAAATAACACAACTTTATTCTCAAATACTAGCTGAGATCCCTTTTGTCAAACAACATTGAAATTTTACACATGTGAAGGAAATAACACTTCAGTGTTGCGATGCAAAGCCAGCTGGTGCTAAAAACGGGACGAACTTTTGCATCAATCCAATATTTTTGAAGTCAACATATATATGTAAAGAACCAAGCTGCCTTGAAACTGCCTTGAAAAATTTCCAAACTTTTGATCTCTTTGGAAATTTTACTTCTGCCTTTTCTTTTAAATTTGTATAAAATACACAAACATTCCATGCATACTCATATTTTGCAAAGTGTGTTTGCCAAATTTGTGAAAAATTATTTAATTATTTTCCAAGTTAGCATGCAAATTCTTTTTATGATCTGGACAACTTTCAACTTTCTGATGCTAAAGTTGCAAATTGATTTTAAAATTCTGTTGTGCAAACTGTAATGTCAGTATTGTAGATTTAACAGCAAAACTAAGCTAGTTGTATTTTATCTGTACTGATTTCCAAAAATAAATACAAGTATAATACAACTAACAGATGATATTTACTAATTATAAATTCTTCTATAATTTTATTCAAGAAAAACAACTAAGAAATACATCAAATGAATGGAAAAACATGCAAATGGCACCAGAATTAACTAAAAACTCAAGATTAAGAAGGAAAAACTTACTCCCAATTTTCTATGAATGGCGAAAACAAAAAGATCAAGTGAAACTTCGTAACGATATATTAATGATAAACCAAGAAAAAATAACATATAGTTTAAAATCGTGTAAACTGGTTTATGTAAACAACTTTCATCCTTATAGTGTCCAAATAGATAGGAACNTTTTTAACTCCTTTGGAGTATCAGATCTATTATTCAAGGACAAAATTCAAGATTGGAAATCAGGATACTCATTGATGTTAGAATCAGCTATAGCTCAATCTATAATTAAAGATCAGAATTCCCTATACAACAGTAAATATCATCCGTGGTACTTGGAAATATTTGATATTCCTTCAATGCAACCATATATATGGCAACCAGTAAATTTGAATATAAAACGACTTATAATGCAACTTCGTCTAAACAAAAATTCGCTGTATGTCAATAATACTTATATAAGTTTATTAACTAAATGTTTTCTATGTAACGTCGACGTTTTAACACCTTATCATTTAATATTTACTAATTATGTTTTGTTTTCTTACTCTTACATCTTTATTAATGACTTCTATTTAATGTTAAAATATATGAACTTTGGAATCAGACTTGATGAGTTTTAGATCGAGTCTTCAATTCAAGTAAAAGTAAAAAGGTTCAACGAGTAGGAGTCCGAGCATTTGAAACCAAAAAATCCTGGTCTGACTGCCACATGTGGATTTAACATACTTGATATGCAAAGTTGTAACAGTTAACCTTGCCACTTAAATGAAAAATTGTTTCATCATTCAATACCAGATGAAGAGCAAAATTATCATATACCATAACCTCTTGCATAATTTGACAAAAGTTCAATTGCTTTAACTTGCCATCCAGACTTACAGCCTTCAATGCTTGCAATCCTTACAGTTTGTAATTGAGCCCAAAATGTGCCAAACAGTCATCCAAGATATATTGCAATTCTCGACTGGCACACTTAGTTGACTTCCTCAGGCCATGTAGCAAACTCTTTCCAATTCTTTATGCATTATCCTCGGATGTGCACGAATGTTCACACATGCTCACACCTTTATACAAACATTCCATTTTCTTTAACTGCCAATAGCATCCATAGATGCTCCAAGCACCCTGCAAATCAATTCCAAAACACGGACAAAACTCACTCCGCCGTGACTATCAATTCAGACCTCAAAGATTGTAGCATGCCACAAGAAGGCAAAAGCCTTATGTCACAGTCACCCACCTTCTCTTGCATACTGTCGCAAAGCAGTCTTGTGGCGACCTTCTAAAATTCAGAGATTTCCCATTTGATTTGCACATACCTAGTTAATGTGTGGTCAATGGGTACAAAATCATCCAAAATTGGACAAATCATTTTGAATAGCATTCTATCGTATATATACTGTTTGCACAAATAGTAAGCATATTATTCTTTCAATCACCATAACAGCGTATTTCTATTATCACACTGGTGTATAAGATTACAGCAACACAGTCACACAGATTAAAATTGTTTTATTTACAATTACCTGAACACATACAAATTGCGTTTCGGACTTGTTTGTCCCTCTTCAGCAGGTATTTAACAAACAAATTCTAAATAAATAAAATTCAAACAATAAACAAACATAATTTACCGACAATATTTTTAAAATTTTTATGCCTACAATAATAACTTATAAAATTCATACTATTTTGATATTCTTTCTTTCTATTCTAGTTTTCCTCCAATAGTTCATTCCAATTACAATATCAATTTTAAAACATTCCTGTTATGGTGATTGAAAGAATAATTTGTTTAAATTAAGGACATTGATGCATATTAATTAGTAAGCATATTATTCACATCATATTGCATTATAGATAAAATAATATAAAAATGAACAATTTTTAAGTATTTATAAATCATAACTGTTTACATACCAAATTGTCATTTTGATCTTGAGTACTTGCTTTAAAAGCTACTGTGGGTAATTCATTTCTTAAATATTTCAACCATTGCAACAAATTATCACGTGGAATAAGATCTAAAAATAGTGTGGAAAATTTCAAAAATATATACAAATCATTTTAAAGAATTTATTTCTTACATCATTTTATAACAGTATTTATGGTTAACACAACTAATATATATTGAAAGTATTAATTTCTAATTATAAGGTAAGCATTTTTCTAGAGATTAAAAATATCTTATGCAATAGCACATTTTAAAAAATATCCAGCAATGAGTTGCATAACTTTCCTGCCAAAAACATTTAAGAAACACATTAGCAAAGTTTAAAAGTGTGTGTTATACCAACTATAAGATTTTATTTAAAAAATAACTTTTATATTGTTAATTATAACAAAATGGCAAAGGCTTAATTTTGAAGTTAGACAAGTTTTTAAAAATATCATAAACACCAATAAAAATTTTAATTCTTATGATTAAAATTTTTATTAAGTCCAATCCACCAAAGATATGACACGTAACTCCTATATATCTCCCCACCCCCTCAACCATTAACCACCAAAATTTAACAGTATTGATGCTCCTTATATACAAGTTATCATACCAAATTTGTTCTTAATCTTTACCTCATCCTGAGATAGTAATTGAAATAGTTGCCAACTCACTATGCTCCTTTTTTTTTTTTTTTATGAGTCTCAAAAAGTCAAGATTTATGTCAACTTTCACATGATTACAATATTTTCCCCGTGTTATATAAATAGCAGCCAGGAAAGTAACAACAATAAAATCTGATGCAAAGATATAAATAATATCTATGAATAATTTATGCTAAAATGTATTTCATAACAACAAAATTTTTAATACTTAAAATAGAATATTCTTTTACATATTAAAATAATGGTTTTTTAACAGCTAATCAATTTGAATGTTATTTGGATTTCAACCTATTTGTCTGCTATTGACAGGAAAACCTGTTTGGATGATGCATTAATAAATCTGCAGAATCAAACAATATTTAGTTCTTAAACAAAGAATGTTTGAGACCAGTTCTCCATAAAGCATGTAGATGTAGACTTTTAGAATATAGTCTGGTGAGTGTGTGTGTTTAAAAGATCACAGTCCTATGCTGGCATTTGAATAATGAAGAATCCAGCCAGATCCAGAACCATTCATTTTTAGTGAATGAGAAAACGTAATTTATCAGATATGGCATCGAATTTCTCCAGCCACTTACCAACATTTTGTAGTGTCCATGAAAAAGAGAATTGCAGCGGTATTGTGAGCAAAAGGTGACCTAACAATGTACTGAATAGATAGTCATAATAAATTGGCCACTCAGTATACATAATTATTGATAGAAATAATCAAACATTATNCAATGTTATTTTATGCTAGCCCTATTTGGTGCTTGGACTATATCTACCATCTCGAACAATTCCACATATATTATCTACGCAGACTATTTCACATAGAAAGAACAGTACCAGGATATGCACTACGTCACGAAACGAATCGAATATGGTTATTTCCGTTTATATTAAAGCGAATTATCAAATTTTTTTATAAACTTAATTTCAACGGTGATAACAATTTAACTACTTTATATCAAGAAAATATAAGACAAAGTAAACTACAAAAAAATAAACAACTATGGTATAATAAGTTGCAAACTATTTTTAACTCCTTTGGAGTATCAGATCTATTATTCAAGGACAAAATTCAAGATTGGAAATCAGGATACTCATTGATGTTAGAATCAGCTATAGCTCAATCTATAATTAAAGATCAGAATTCCCTATACAACAGTAAATATCATCCGTGGTACTTGGAAATATTTGAAATTCCTTCAATGCAACCATATATATGGCAACCAGTAAATTTGAATATAAAACGACTTATAATGCAACTTCGTCTAAACAAAAATTCGCTGTATGTCAATAATACTTTTATAAGTTTATTAACTAAATGTTTTCTATGTAACGTCGACGTTTTAACACCTTATCATTTAATATTTACTAATTATGTTTTGTTTTCTTACTCTTACATCTTTATTAATGACTTCTATTTAATGTTAAAATATATGAACTTTGGAATCAGACTTGATGAGTTTTAGATCGAGTCTTCAATTCAAGTAAAAGTAAAAAGGTTCAACGAGTAGGAGTCCGAGCATTTGAAACCAAAAAATCCTGGTCTGACTGCCACATGTGGATTTAACATACTTGATATGCAAAGTTGTAACAGTTAACCTTGCCACTTAAATGAAAAATTGTTTCATCATTCAATACCAGATGAAGAGCAAAATTATCATATACCATAACCTCTTGCATAATTTGACAAAAGTTCAATTGCTTTAACTTGCCATCCAGACTTACAGCCTTCAATGCTTGCAATCCTTACAGTTTGTAATTGAGCCCAAAATGTGCCAAACAGTCATCCAAGATATATTGCAATTCTCGACTGGCACACTTAGTTGACTTCCTCAGGCCATGTAGCAAACTCTTTCCAATTCTTTATGCATTATCCTCGGATGTGCACGAATGTTCACACATGCTCACACCTTTATACAAACATTCCATTTTCTTTAACTGCCAATAGCATCCATAGATGCTCCAAGCACCCTGCAAATCAATTCCAAAACACGGACAAAACTCACTCCGCCGTGACTATCAATTCAGACCTCAAAGATTGTAGCATGCCACAAGAAGGCAAAAGCCTTATGTCACAGTCACCCACCTTCTCTTGCATACTGTCGCAAAGCAGTCTTGTGGCGACCTTCTAAAATTCAGAGATTTCCCATTTGATTTGCACATACCTAGTTAATGTGTGGTCAATGGGTACAAAATCATCCAAAATTGGACAAATCATTTTGAATAGCATTCTATCGTATATATACTGTTTGCACAAATAGTAAGCATATTATTCTTTCAATCACCATAACAGCGTATTTCTATTATCACACTGGTGTATAAGATTACAGCAACACAGTCACACAGATTAAAATTGTTTTATTTACAATTACCTGAACACATACAAATTGCGTTTCGGACTTGTTTGTCCCTCTTCAGCAGGTATTTAACAAACAAATTCTAAATAAATAAAATTCAAACAATAAACAAACATAATTTACCGACAATATTTTTAAAATTTTTATGCCTACAATAATAACTTATAAAATTCATACTATTTTGATATTCTTTCTTTCTATTCTAGTTTTCCTCCAATAGTTCATTCCAATTACAATATCAATTTTAAAACATTCCTGTTATGGTGATTGAAAGAATAATTTGTTTAAATTAAGGACATTGATGCATATTAATTAGTAAGCATATTATTCACATCATATTGCATTATAGATAAAATAATATAAAAATGAACAATTTTTAAGTATTTATAAATCATAACTGTTTACATACCAAATTGTCATTTTGATCTTGAGTACTTGCTTTAAAAGCTACTGTGGGTAATTCATTTCTTAAATATTTCAACCATTGCAACAAATTATCACGTGGAATAAGATCTAAAAATAGTGTGGAAAATTTCAAAAATATATACAAATCATTTTAAAGAATTTATTTCTTACATCATTTTATAACAGTATTTATGGTTAACACAACTAATATATATTGAAAGTATTAATTTCTAATTATAAGGTAAGCATTTTTCTAGAGATTAAAAATATCTTATGCAATAGCACATTTTAAAAAATATCCAGCAATGAGTTGCATAACTTTCCTGCCAAAAACATTTAAGAAACACATTAGCAAAGTTTAAAAGTGTGTGTTATACCAACTATAAGGTTTTATTTAAAAAATAACTTTTATATTGTTAATTATAACAAAATGGCAAAGGCTTAATTTTGAAGTTAGACAAGTTTTTAAAAATATCATAAACACCAATAAAAATTTTAATTCTTATGATTAAAATTTTTATTAAGTCCAATCCACCAAAGATATGACACGTAACTCCTATATATCTCCCCACCCCCTCAACCATTAACCACCAAAATTTAACAGTATTGATGCTCCTTATATACAAGTTATCATACCAAATTTGTTCTTAATCTTTACCTCATCCTGAGATAGTAATTGAAATAGTTGCCAACTCACTATGCTCCTTTTTTTTTTTTTTTATGAGTCTCAAAAAGTCAAGATTTATGTCAACTTTCACATGATTACAATATTTTCCCCGTGTTATATAAATAGCAGCCAGGAAAGTAACAACAATAAAATCTGATGCAAAGATATAAATAATATCTATGAATAATTTATGCTAAAATGTATTTCATAACAACAAAATTTTTAATACTTAAAATAGAATATTCTTTTACATATTAAAATAATGGTTTTTTAACAGCTAATCAATTTGAATGTTATTTGGATTTCAACCTATTTGTCTGCTATTGACAGGAAAACCTGTTTGGATGATGCATTAATAAATCTGCAGAATCAAACAATATTTAGTTCTTAAACATAGAATGTTTGAGACCAGTTCTCCATAAAGCATGTAGATGTAGACTTTTAGAATATAGTCTGGTGAGTGTGTGTGTTTAAAAGATCACAGTCCTATGCTGGCATTTGAATAATGAAGAATCCAGCCAGATCCAGAACCATTCATTTTTAGTGAATGAGAAAACGTAATTTATCAGATATGGCATCGAATTTCTCCAGCCACTTACCAACATTTTGTAGTGTCCATGAAAAAGAGAATTGCAGCGGTATTGTGAGCAAAAGGTGACCTAACAATGTACTGAATAGATAGTCATAATAAATTGGCCACTCAGTATACATAATTATTGATAGAAATAATCAAACATTATTAAATTTGATGATTTTCAACATCAAACAATTTCCATATGATTGTTTATAAACAAAGTTAAAGGTATCAGGTTTTTGTTTTTTCTGGTGAATATAACACCAATAGTTTCTTTTATTAATTCTGGATATAAAGTGCTGTAGGATTTTTTAAAATCAGCCTGTAAATAAAGTTCTTTTCACAGGATAGCAATACATACAATTTAAAAGTTGAACTTACTATACAATCTACATCAAAATATTTTTATTCCAATTTAGTTGATCAAGCTTGTCGTACAATATGTGCTAATATATCTTGTCTCAACTTCTATCAGCTGAAATTAATTAATAAGCTCTTACAGCAATGTTTTTTAACCAGATGGATGAATAAATAATAATATCCTGTAGGAAAAAGCATAATATTCTGTCAGAAACAGTTTGAATTCCTTTGAAATGAAAACTCCAACAGATTAAGATTTAACGCTATGCCAATTTTTCAAAAAGATAAACAGTAAAACATCAGCAAGTCTAAATTATAGAAATAATGGTCATATACATAAGTCAAAAATAAATTGAACTTTTGGCACAGGTTTTATTATGCAACATTTTCACACCACACTATTTTCAAAATAAATTTTGTTGTAGCTACACATTTCGGTTCATATTAATTGTCAGAAGAATTCTAAAAGTTACTTTTTGATGTCTTTATCAGTTTTCATTGCTTCGATTTCTATCTCTGCTAATTGAAACTTTTATTCTTCAACTTATCTTTCATTTTTGGGAACAGATAAACAGATAAAAAGTTTTCAATAGTAATATTCAGGAGTAAAGGATCAAGGAAGTAAAAAAATTGAAAAAGCATTGTAACGTCCTTCTTTCTCAGATATTCACTATTCAAGAATAACCAATTAAACCAAATATGGAGACTATAACTGATAACAGCCCTCAAAGACATCACAAAAACCAGCCTATAAAGCAGAGGTGGTGAACCTGTGGCACACTGGAAATCATCATCTGGCATGTAATGAATGTACAGGTAACCCCCGTATAACACGGCACTTCTACAGCACGGATTCACTCTAACATGGTTCAAGAATTGGTACCATCCCCCGTATAACACGGCACTTCTATAGCACGGATTCACTCTAACACGGTTCCAGAATTGGTACCATCCCCCGTATAACACGGCACTTCTATAGCACGGATTCACTCTGACACAGTTCGAAAATTGGGTAAAACCGTCGTACATGAAATGTAATTAAAACTATTAAAAGCGAACTTTATCTAATTTGAAATTAGGGAAATCCCTGTACAACGTGATAAAGCTTTTAGTGCGAAAGATACCTCATTTGACATTTTTCATTTGAGCGCGTACGTACTATCAGATTTTCCTGCATAATTTTCATGAAATATTAGTATGGAATAAGAGAAAAACATTTGGCAACATCAAAAGCAGAAGCATCGAGATCTGGCAACACTGAGACAAGTTTTGAGAAATAACACGTATATTGACAGTAGGCAGGAAAAGAAAATTTACATAGTTAAGTACTTGCTTTATTCTGTCAGTGGTTTTTAGGCATTGAACCCCGCCTCTGACCCTTGGGACAATCCACACCTTTACAAGTATACTTTAAAACTTTAATTGTGTCTCTTTTCTGGCTATGTAGAATAAAAATTTTCAGGTAAGTACAGTACTGTAGTATTGTACTCAACCTTTTTTAAAGAAATAATAATTATGTTTATATTTTTATGAATCTGTAGCACTAAGCCATGTCTGACAAAAATGAAAAAATGTCTGTTAAAAGACATTTCATCTCCTTACAAACAAAATTACAAATTTTAGATCGGCTCAAAAAGGGCAAAAAGATATCATATGTCGCCAAATCATTGGATTTAAATGAAGCAACAATACGGACTATAAGGAAAAATGAACAGAAAATTAGATTCCATTGCTGTAGGCTGTTCTATCTCCTCAAACATGACATCTCGTCCTAGGGCAGCAATAATTGAACAGATGAAAAAAGCCCTTAGCATCTGGATTGAAGACTGTTCAAAAAAGCAGATTCCACTGAGCACCAATATTATTAAACACAAAGCCTTGAAAATTTACTACTACTTAAAGGAAAATGGAGAAACTGCTACTAATCCAGATTTTGTAGCCAGCAAAGGGTGGTTTGATCGTATGAGAAAACGCTTATCACTACAAAACCTAAAAATAGAGGGTGAAAGCCGATAAAGAAGCCGCCAAAATTTATCCAATGGAATTAAAAAGAATTATTGAAGAGGGTGGATATTCAACACATCAGGTTTTTAATGCCGATGAGACTGCTCATTGGTGGAAAAAATGCCCAAGAGGACATATATTTCTAAAGATGAAAAAGTTGCGCCAGGTTTCAAGGTATCAAAAGACCGTGTAACATTACTTATGTGCAGTAATGCTTCAGGCGATTACATGGTAAAACCTATGCTGGTTTATAAATCTCTCAATCCTCGTGCAATGAAAAACCTGAATAAGAGTAATTTACCTGTATACTGGGCAGCAAATAGAAAAGCTTGGGTGACTACTGAATTATTTAAGAAATGGTTTTTAAACTGTTTTGTACCAAGTGTGGAAAACTACTTAAAACAGAAAAATTTAGATTTTAAAGTTCTACTTATATTGGATAATGCACCCAGCCATCCGCAAGATTTAAATCATCGAAATATCAAAATAACTTTTTTACCTCCAAATACAACTGCTTTACTTCAACCATTAGATCAGGGAATTATAGCTACATTTAAAACCAATTATATAAGGAGATCATTACAATGGATTTTGAATAAAATCGATGATGAATCTATGGACGTTAAGGAGGCGTGGAAACTCTTCACAATTTTGGACTGCATTAATCTAATAAACTCATCCATCAGAGAAATAAAACCGATGACATTAAATGGATGTTGGAGAAAAATATGGCCGGAGTCATAAAATGAAAATTTGATCGAGACAGCAGAAAACAGAATGGATAAGGTAGTAGAAATTGCTAAGTCTCTAGAAGGAGAAGGTTTTGACGATATGACTGCACAAGATATCCAAGAATTACTGGTGGAAGAACAGGTTTGGTAGAAATGATATCTGGAATCCATGATAACTCAGAGGATGATAGCACAGATGAAGACAAAGAAGTTAAAAAGTTTACTCTACAAAGCATAAAGAAAGATTTAGGATTAGCCGAACAGTTAGAGTCATATTTCTTAAATGAAGATCTTTCAAATGAAAGGAGCACAAAGTTCAAAAGAGAACTTCATAAGTGGTTAGCACCATATAAAGAAATTTATACAGATCTTTTATCTAAAAGCAAGCAATGTAAAATAACACATTTT
This sequence comes from Centruroides sculpturatus, assembly GCF_000671375.1. Lineage (NCBI taxonomy): Eukaryota > Metazoa > Arthropoda > Arachnida > Scorpiones > Buthidae > Centruroides > Centruroides sculpturatus. The sequence continues at coordinate 211,521 of NW_019384977.1, read as the reverse complement.
TTGCAAAAGGTAGAGCATAGATATGAACATAATGCAGAAAAATGCTCAGAGAATAAGGATATCTTGTAAAAAATAAAACGCCCTCGGTTAACAGTGCTTAGTGCTGATGAAGAAAATATTGTTTAATTTATATTAATATGTATAACTTCTTTAAAAAATTTTAATAGAGATATTTATCTTAATTATGAAAATATAATAGCATGTTTTTTAATTTTTGGAACCTAACCCTCCTTTTCGTACTAGCTCTTTGTTTCGCATAACACGGCAATTTTTTGGAACGTAACTACCATGTTATATGGGGGTTACCTGTATCTTACAATTTTGGTTTATCACCTATATGTTTTAATCATTCTTTCAGTTTATCATATGATCATTCTTTTTTGGTCAGCTTTTTTATATATACTCTAATTAAAGCATATTCATTTCATTTATTTAAATATCATTACTCAAACTTTTTATCTTCAGCACACACAAACATTTTTAAAAATAAGTATATACTGTATGGCACGTGGACTCAAAAAAGTTTGCCATCCCTGCTCTAGAGCTTTAGACAAGTGATATGGACACTGGCAGAAATGTGTAGTTGCAGAAGGAGCTTACTTTGAAGATGGTTTTCTGTAAATACTTTTATTACATTAATTGTACAAGTTCATTGTATTTTTGATTTTACCACGAGTCAAAGCACATTTAAAAATTCTTTTGAAATATACCAAAATCTTCTCCAATTAAAAAAATTATATTAAAAATTCACATACCAATTTTATTTAGTATAAGAATTAACTTTTTGTTTGTTCCACTGTTGATAACTGCCTTTTCCACCTGAGAACAGCGAGTATTCAAAGGATCTCTTGCATCCAACACATGCAAGATTACGTCGGCCGATTCAACAACCTACATAAATATTTGTCTTTCAATAATCTTAGAAATTACAGTAGAGCGTCGATTTTCCGAATCAATTGGGGACTAGGGTTGTTCGTATAACTGATATTTCGGATAACTGATTTATGTACGAAAAAATAGTTTAACGTATCCGATGTTGAAATTTTTCTCTGTTGCATGTCGCTTCGCGTTGAATTTTCGTCGATGTTAAGCCTAACAAAGACTATTGTATCGTTAAAAATTATTTTTTTATTTTGTACAAACAAAATAAATATATTGAAAAATATAAAAATAATAAAAAATTATACTTCAGATGTTAATTTAGTATCAAAAACGTAAAATATTTGAGTAGCCCAAGACATAGCCAAAGATTGAAGCGCCACAGCACTGGCGAAAATTTAAATTTGCCGACTGGAATTCTTTCGGATGATTGACGTTTCGGATGATTGACTTTTGGAAAATCAACACTCTACTGTATTAAGTTAGTGTAATTTTATAAAAAATTCAGACCTGATTAATTATCAATTGTTATTAAAGATTAGTATTAACTATTTACTTTGAATTTTAATTTAAATCAAATGAATAATAATAAAGATAAAAAATGGTTCCATATTTTCTTATTTTAGAGTTTACAAACTCGATGATATTCTAGTTTATACATCTACATTAAAAAAACTGAAAGAAAGCTTCTGATAAAGAGAATCTAATTCAAATTTGCTAAGAACTAATAGAGCAAGTGGTGGAAATAGTCTTTCCACAGACAATTATTTCATTAAGGAATGATGCACCAATCTTGATCCTTTCGCTAACATGTATTATATGAAGTAAAAGCATGCATTAATTAATTAATTAACAAATAGTGTCATCATCTACCTCTGCCTCCTTAGGTTATGTGAAATGAAAGCACTCTGCCCCTAATGGAAATACAGCTTCAATGACAATTATGAAATTGTAGTGAATGATAATTTCAATGTTTTTCAATTTAAAAATACTAAAATGGATCCTGAACAGGCTGTATAAAAGTGGTATCTACATGCACCAATATGTAACAAGAGTGCAATGTGGTAAGAACTAACGATTACATAATTATTTAAGTATTTTAACTTGCCTCTTTGCCAATGTATGTCAATTTATATTTCAAAATTACTATTAAATATAATAGTAGTTCTATATTTAATGGAAACTAAATAGCTTAAATACACTTGAATATACAGTTTTTCAAAATATTTTGGAATCATAATTGGTGCACTAATTGGCAAAACTGCTTCAGTTAAGCTGTAGGAGATTGCTTTAAGCAATTTAAGTTGTTTTTTCATTGCTTTAAATGTTCAAGTGCTTTGTGAATTTGAGACTTTTTATATCTGGCAACTAACAAAGAAATTTGATGTAACTTATGATGCGATATATTTCTAAATCTAACACCAAAATATTTACTTAGAAAGATACAAAACTTCAGCTGATGTTAAAAAAAATTATCAAAAGCAACCAATGATATTCATTTCCCAGTCAAATATTTTACAAATCATTTGTATTTCACAACAGCCATCTTAAATTTTGTCTTTAACATTTCCAAATCTAACTGCAATTACACTGCAGTAGCTAACTTAAAGCAGAAGTTACTTAACTGTTTTTTAACAAAGTTGCTTTAAGCAGCTTTATCAATGTACCCAATAAATATACAGACATTAATCTATAAAGTTATAAGATTCTGTATGTACTGATAAAAACTAAAGAAATATCTACAATGGATTATAAGCCTGTTTAATATGTTCTATTAAACTAGCAGGCATGCAGACACCACTAATATATACATGAAATCTGTGTCTTCCTTTTGTCTCAATGTGGATTGCATTTGTTTTTCTTACAGTTAAATAATTATAAGGATCTTTAGAAATGTAAGTATATAATGAAAACATTTTCAAAATGTGCAGTAATTACTCAAAATCATCAATTAGATCTTTGAAGAGAGAAATGCTGGCACTGAATCATTGTCCTCCAGTAAACTGAATTTAATCAGATTAATATGATTGGCAGAAGACAGATCACATGCCATAGATGAAACACTGATTGGCTATGTATGACATTTTTCAACGCTTATTCCTTTATATATTGTACTAGCAGACCCCGCCATGCGTTGTTGTGGCTCACAATGTATCTATTATAAATTTGTAACACTTCCCCGTGGGGGGAATTTTTCGAAAAATTTCTTCTTAGTGTACATTCTGTTGACGTACCCTATTAAAATGCAATCAAAAACGCAAAAAACCGCATCTAAAATAGTATAAATAGAAGCAAAGTTCTTTACGGTAAGCCTTAATCCTAACCATCTCCCTTCAGTGGGGGGAATTTCGACACATATATTATATAAAAACATGTGCGTATTCAAATGCAGCATTGTGTCAAAATTTCAAAGGAATCGGTAGGAACAAACGAACATTACATTTTTATTTATATAGATAGACAGAAGATAATCTGCTTTAGCTCATTTTCACAGAAAAGCAAACTTAGGGTGTCATACTCGTAGCGCCATCTGTTGGACATAAAAGCCTTAACCTAGATTATATATTTTAATTTATATGAATATTTAACAGAATAATATACAGCCTATGTCCACCCTGAGGTTCCATTCTAAATATTGGTGAAAGAATTTTTGAAATCGAATGAGTAGTTTTGGAGATTACCTGCTGCAAACAAACTTACATACATACTTACAAACATTACCTCTTTATAATATTAGTATAGATATACATATGAAAAATTAGAAATTAAAAAAATAATACCTGATAGAATTCTTTATAAAATTTATGATCTCTCTGAATCTTTTCCATATCACTTTTTTCAATTTCACTTTCTTTAGATATATTTTGTAAATTCACCTTCAAAAAAATAACAAAATAAAATGAATACATATGAAAATAATATTTAAAGCAAATAACATTTATTAAACTTTTTCAATTGTTTAAAAATTAAGATTAGTTTTCCACAACAATTTTTGATGATTTACAACAAGAGTTAGTAATCTAACAGCATACATCAGAACTAGGGTGCAGAAAAAAACAGAGTCGAAAAAGGACACTTAAATATTACATTCAAAATTCACCAACAATTCAAACCAAACTTCTATTTTTGTTATTATTTTTGTCGTACATCCCCATAACCACATAACTATTTCAAGATTTCATGTACTATGTTTAGATTAAATGAAATTTATTCAACATAGTTCCTTCATATGAAGCATCAAGCTTTAGGAAATCTTATACATTTATGATACTTAAGTTGGTATAATAGAATAGAATAATTTATACGGATCCCTCCTGAGATCAATTTATTACTCTTTCAATACTTGTTTAATCAATAACTGTTATGTAAATAACTACACCAGACAACAGAAATATGAATATTTTTTCTCATTACATTTTGTATCAAAATATTTGTAACACATTCTTTTCTTCAAAATTATGTACTTTCCTGTGAGAAAGTTTATTCTTATTAATAACAACAAATTGATAATTCATAAAATAAAATCTATCAATTTATTTCTATGGTTTAAAAAATGATTAGATTAAACTATTTTAATCTAAACATAGTATTTTTTAAATATTAGGAAATTAGGTGTAGATCTTTCTGCAGAATAACACTGGCATGTAGAACCACTGCATTGTTTTTACCTTTGGTACAGTAATCATAAAAACTGCTGATCCGTGATTTGTGATAATATTTCAAGAATTAATCATTCTAAGAAATTTATTACTATATTATTTCATTCCTTTTATTATTTCAATTATTTTATGTACAATAAAAGTTACATTACCATATTTGCATAATCTTCCGATCTTTTCATGGCATCATCTTGAAGATCTATTAGAGTTTTAGTTGTAGAAGAATCCATTTTTTCAATTTTGTTTATTTCCTTATTTTTTTTATGTTCTTCAATTTCTTGAAGAATTTTTTCTTTAAATGGTAAGCTATTAGGTATACCAGGATCCTTCTTTTTACCTCGATTTTTCTTCTTTCTGGCTTCTTTTTTCATTTTTCTATTATGTTCTCTTACTTTTCTTTGTATTTTATACTTCCTTCTACAAGTCATACGCTTGCTTTGTTTCTTATGAAATTTGGCCATGATAACTATTCGAAACAGCACATACTACGAAAGTAACACGTGTTTTCCACGATCTTTCTTGTTAATTCAATGTTGCCAACCTGTAATACTCGAAATTCATGTATAAAAAAAAATATAAAGTGGGTAACAGCTAGTTAAGCATAACTAAAGACATCTGTATATTTAATGAAAATACTTTCCAATTTTGTAAATTATAACAAACATTGAAATAAGCATATAATCAACCATAATTACACATTTATTATCAGTAATATAACAATACAACTTAAACAGATAAGGGAATATATAATAAACTATTGTGGTAAATATACCTGAAATTTTTAGGAAAAAAATTTAAAAGTTAACATTTATTATTACAGTGATGTAAACCATTTTATTTACAGTTTTATTAAATTTTGTGAAATGTTAAAGACTAGTTTTATGGTTGAATTCTTTAACTATCTATAAAGTTAATTTTCACCCATTAACATTATTATCAGTTAAAACAGCTCTAATAGCTAAATAAGTCCTTGTCCATTGAGCAACAAATTAGAAAGCAAAAGATTATTGCTTCAATTATAACTAGTAGTCTATTAATCACTTAAAAACTTTGGAATTAGAAAAGTCTTATTGATTAAATTTAGTTTTATTATTTTCAAACTCAAAAGTAAACAGATTAGATCAAAGTTATTTCATGCAGACCTGAAAAAAATTCTACAAAAAGCTAATTTTTAAAGGAAAAATTATTAATACAGGATATGTTAATCAAATCCCTTGATTAATGCGGTTTATTAATCCCTCAATGCTACTGTGTATATCAAAACTGCATTAATCAAATACAGTAGCTATAGCAAGTAAAGACAGCTGGTAAAGCTGCATTAATTAAAACCTCTGCCACATATATAAAGGGAGTGCCACAATTAATTTTATATGTTAATCAAATCCTGCATTAAGCAAGGGTATATATTAGAGCATGTAGCATATATTAGAAAAGTGAAAATATAAACTGAAAAATAACAAACAGATGTTTATTCTAGATAAAAGAAGGTGAATGTATTAAGTCTTTTGACAGAATAGTAGAAGCACTGTTCCAAAAAAAGCACTAAATTATAATTATTTTAAAATTTAAAGAATCGAAAAGTTATTAAAATAAATAAACAAAATGACAGAAACAAGTGAATGAAAGTGTTACAATAATCACAAAGCATTATCTAGTTACTGGTTTTATATAAATCTTTTATTAATTTATCATATTATTTAAATATTTATAAGGCAACTTTAATATTTATTTCTGAATTTAAATTCAGAACAAAATTTCACCATTATTATAAAATAACATTTTCTATTTTCAAAATTACTAACCTAGAGTCTACCCAATAAATATACTGTGTTGTAATATCCAAGGTAATTCCAGTAGGCCAACCATTTTGAGCACATTGAATAATAATATGGCGTTGATAACCATTTGTCAAACTTCTTTCTATGACAGAGCCATTTTCTGATCGATCAGCCCAAAACAAAAATCTGATTAAAAAAGTAAAGTAAAAATGTAATTTGATATTAATAAATTTTTTATACATGATTCTCAACAAGTAATGCTTAACAAATACTTTTGTAAAAATTGTCATATTTTTAACTTATAGAAAACACAGTTCTATTAATCTCTTAATGGTTAGGCTAAACATTTTTGTGATTGTAATTTTGCAAAACTCCCATTTGCAAAAAATCACACCAGACAAAAAGAAATTTAAATCAGAGAAATTTTGTATTTTAGATTTTTTTTAAAATAGAAAAACAATCAGATATTTAATTGCTACAATTGCTGTAAATAATCGGACTATATTTTGGAAATAACAATTATGAATTACAAAAAAATTTGGCACTAGAAGGAGGTGTTAATTGGAAATATTTTGAAATAATAACAACTATTTTGGAAATAATAATTCATAATTATTATTTCCAAAATATAGCCAGATTATTTACGGCAATTGTGGGTGTCTATTTGCTAAGCATTGCGTTTCAGTAGGTGTTTATATTTGTCAATCAGATATTCAAATATTATTACTGACTTTAAAATAATTTCAAACTAAACTACATTAATTTCAAAGTTGGTCACTTTGCAACAATAATAACTAAATTGTTCATCAGGCTTAATGGCAGTAATATTATCAAATACATTTATCACTGACATTAATATACATAAATGAAAGTTTACACATTTTCATTTCTTCTCATCTTACTTATGTAGAATAATTCTGAATGTTTTGCCAAAGTCTATGTTATTGTAATGTACTGTAAATTACTAAGAATTAAAATATAAATTGAATGACAAAAATATTTTTCAATTATATTGTCATCTGTAATTATTATTATTAGATTCAATAATAATTGTTTAGGCATTACATTTTATAAATATAATAATCTGAAATCCTACCCAACATGAGGATCTACTGCAATACTTTTTGGTCGTGTAACACCATCTATTAGTGATGTTCTCATGCTACCATCAAATTTTGCCACTTCAATATGATGATATTCACTGTCTACCCAATACAAATTATGACCAATCCAATCAACACAGAGACCTTCTATCATACCCAAACCTTCTTCTACAATAATATGAATACTTTCAATAGCTGAAAATAATAACAAGTAAAATTTTAAAATGCAAATTCATAGAATACATTATATTTTAATATTCATTTTAAATGTAAAATCTTATACCTGCATCTTTTAACACTCCTCTAAATATTTTCTTTTTTTCTGTATCTACCCAAAACAAAAGATCAGCCATAGATGTATGATAGTAATCAACATAGGTAATTCTTGAATATCCAGATAACACAGTAATCTGACTGTTGTTACAAAGAAAATATCTTATTATTTCTGATTCTGTGGTCAATAGCAATGTTGCTTTTGTTGGATCTATAAAAAAAATATATTCATATTTTGGATTAGTTTAATAATTTTATAAACAACAAAAATATCACAAATACTTTCAATTTCAAAATGTAAAATTTTTACACTTATTAACTAAGAAAACAGAATTACAAATAATGAATTAATAAATGTAATTCAGAAACATTTAGAAAATTTCACAAAATGAATTCAAATTTATAATTCTTATCATCTTAAAGTGAAACATAATATACAGTAATATTAAAAATTGTATCTAATTTTTGAAAAAACCTAAACAAAACTTAAAACTTTTTGCTATTTGTAAAAATGTTTTCTTTAATTATTGTAATGGAGTTTGACAGAGAACTATAAACCTGCATGTATAATGTATTATTTTGTAAATTCTAGTACAGTCGATTCTACTTAATTGGGACATGTTGGGACTAATCCATTTTGGCCAAATTAAGTGGCTGCCCCAATTAAATGAACTAATAATAAATTCTAAAATAAAATATGTAATACGTAGGTAAATAAATAAGTAAAAAATAATAATTAGGTACCTATTTTAATCTTTATTAAACCAAAATACAGAAAATATTTGTACTAAAAATTTGCCAGACTCACAATTACAGATAATTGATTCGCATCATACTAGTGTTGCCAAATACAGTACAATCGACCCCCTATAACGCGATAGATACATTCCACTTTATAAGAATTTCACATTGTAGGAATCCTTAAATATATGAGCCAATCACAGCCTGGCACGAGCGCAGTTTACGGACTATGGCTATTTGAAAGGTTTTCTTCCATAAAATTAATCAATTCTAGACTAATTTGACTCAACATTTCCAAACACGTATAATTTTTTGGGATTAATCCATATAAACTATGCTATAAACAAAAAATTGTCTGAGAAAGTGAGTGAGTAAGTCTATGCAGACTTACAGCACATAGAATTCAACACATTATTAAAAAAAGAAATAATCAGTACAATTGACAAATAATTCATCGGTTATCAGAGTCAATTAGCCAATCTATTAGCTACAATTATTTATATTAGTGATTGACTGATATTATGCAACCAATAACTGGATATTTGATTATTGGTTATTTTAAACTAATATCCAATATTTCCAATATTATAGAGATGGCTAAATACATCTTGTATAATAGCTCATTTTTCTAATATTTTAAATTTTTAATATTTTCACATACATTGCTAATTAGGCTTCCTCAATATTTTCAAAGAAAATGATATTAGCAAAGAAAGTGAATGCCAAATTGTCTGGCTTGCCAGCAGATACATTTTAGGGGTTAAGCTGTTTTGATTATTGACCTGAAGTTTCAATTTAAATAAACAAAACAGGGCTTTAGAAAACCTGAAAAGTAAATCTGTTTTTATTTCAAAATTGTTTGCAACAATATTTAATTGTTGGAATTTCTTGTCAGGTTAAAATTTTCACTTGTTCCTACTACACAGAAACTTTGCACATTAATGAATTGTGTTAAAAATTTTTTTGAATTTTCTTGATAAAATAGCTAAATAGAGATTTTATCATCATTTTATAAACTTTTTTCCCTTATTTTTTCATAAATACATTGCGATGTATTAATATTTGTTACTTTTTAATAAATTTTAAAAAACCAAATAGGGTTGTATTTTTTAAATATATTGAAAATAGAAGTAAAAAACTTGCAAAACTTGATACCATTTTAAAATTTAGGTTCCTTGGTATGCAAAAAAATTATTTGTGCATTTTTTTATATAATTTTTCATAAAAAATACTTAAAAATTATTGCCATCATAAAGAAGTACACTGTGTTAAACATATCTCATCCCATGCTATTGGTGTCATGTTCAAATTTAATTATTTTTTATTTTACTTTTATTAATTAATCACAGTATTACATCAGGATTAAAGAATAGTACCAGTAAGATAATGGTGCCAGAGATACATAAAGTACTTGAGGATTAAGAAAATTGATTTCTGTGAATTTAAGTAAATGTGAATTTTAATATCATTGTTTTATATGTATGTAACTGTGTATTAAAAGCCTAAGAATTTTTGAAAATTTGATATCTTAACTGAATATCAGATATTAAAATGGATAACTTCTATATCAGTCAATAATTAATTTTTGTTTTAATTTTATTTAGAACTAGCTGCAAGGACCCGCTTCGCTGGGCAAAAAGTAACGATAGTGAAGATTAAGATAATTACATTATAGCTAATCTTACCCATTTTCACAGAATTCAAGAATTAGGTCCCCCGTTTCCAGACTAATTAGAGAATTTGTACATTTAGTCAAACGAACTATTTTCAACGTTTCTGGAACGTTTACAATCGTTCTATAATCGAACCAATATTCGAATTTCATGTTCGAATTTAATTCGAACAAATTTGAACAAAACATTCAAAATAGAAAGCCACTTTCAACCACTTTCAGCCTCATATCTCCCGCACCCTTATAGCTATCGAGACGCAACCACCCCTATGCACGAATGGAGACTTGGGGCTACCACCACATACAAACACCATTCACGTGCGATGTGTAGTTTTGGCGGAAAAGTGAAATATAGGGACATACATGTCCATTTATATATATATATATATATATATAGATAAAATAATGTAAATATACATTTTAGAAATAATGCATTCTAATATCACATTACAGATGTTTGTTCTATGTTCAAAATTTTTTTCTTTTCAGAATTAAATTTAGACCAAATATTTGTGTAAAATTTCTTTTCAATCAAAATCATTTTATCAGTTTGAAACTTAATTTATCATAATATCTATAAGTTTCAAAATTATTATTACATGTTTTCTTTACTTACCTTTACTTATACATGTGAACTTATCTGAAGAAAGAGTATATCCCCACTTGCAATCACAAGCATAAGAAGTATTAAAAGTATGACATATTTGGCTACATCTTCCCCACTGTTTGCAAGGTGGTATATCTATTGAGAAAATTAAAGATATACCATAATCTGAGACTAAACATTTATTTTANTTTTTTTCTTCCAAAAGGGAGACAGAGAAGAATGATTAATATACTTTTACGTTACTGAATTATAAACTTTAACTGCTTTATTCTGTGTAAATACACACGAATTTGATATTTGTAATGAACCGTGTGACGTCGAGCTCGAAATTATATATAATGCCAAATGCAGAATTTAATGAAGTTTAATTTACAATGGCGAAACAATGGAAAATTCGAAAATTAAACTATCGGAAATTTGCTTTAATAAACGTTTAGAATATGAAGAATTTTTCTGAAAAATTTCCCATAAGGAAATAACGGAAGATGGATTGTGAATTTTTATAAAATCGAAATTATGTCGAGTTGGTGTTATTTAAAATCTCGGTAATGGGTTCCATTCTATAGAATAAAGTTTCGTGTGAATTGGTTTTCCTTAGACGAATCTCGAATGTCTTGGGTAATAAAAAAAAGGATATATAAACAGCTGAAATTCGTGAGAAAACAAGTTAGAGGCTTATAGAAACGAAACTTGAAGCACTAATTTAGTAGACACGTAAAATGAAGCTTAAACAGAAGCTCTGTAAATCGTACAAACAATACTTTTGTGGGGATGTTATCGAAGCTTGTAAACGTGCGTGCGTTCTACCACATTAATTAGCGTATTCTGTATGGAAATTACCGAGCTCCTCAATAATTACAGAGATTTTTTTACACTTTTCTAGAAATGCTTCTGGGTTTTATGGACAAAAGAAACAGAAGCTTAATAACTCCTGTTCCTTTTGTCGAAAATTTCTGAAATTTTTCAGGAAGGTTTCTGTATTAGGAGGATTGATGCGATTAAATTTTGATGGGTAAGGATCTACTGAGTGAGAAAATAGAGAGGGGGACACGTGTCATATCTCGAGTGGGGTCGGAATTAATGATTTTACTCGTTATTAGCATTTACAATTTTTAAAAATAAAACTCATCTCTATCCTTAATATTACCTTTTGCCATTTATAATAATTAATAATATAAAAAACTTTTTAAATAAAATCACACAACAGATGGCGCCACACAAAGTTTTAACTTTTTTATCCGGGAAAGTTACACAACTCTTTGCTATAAGATTTTATATTTTATAGATCATACGCTTCGTTAAATCACCTAGAATCCTATATAAATAATATATTCTTTATAAGCTTATATGCTATAGTTTATAGGCCATATACTCATTGTATGATCATATTATGTACAATCATACAGTTCATACTTACTGTACAGTTTAAAGGCAATAAAGAAAAGTATATATGATAAAAAAAAAGCTAGGACACATCAAAATTCATTAAAAACACGTATAACGTTTACGCTCTCCTCTAAAGAGTAACGAAGCGTAAATTTATAAAACTTAAAAATAAAATAAGGAGGAGAAGGAAAATTAATTTCACACAGAAAAATAAAGTAAGAAAACTGCTTAATAATATATTAAAAATATTAGTTACATAAAGGTATTAACTTTAACGGCGATAACAACCGCAAAACTCGTTTAAAAATTAATGTTTCAATAACTCAACTTAGAAAATTAACGTTGGTGTAAACGGTTTAAAAATTTTATATATATATATATTATATGAAAAATCCGGATAGCATATAACGTGTATAACTTTATTTAAATTATGTTTAGTGGGATATTAATGGAGGAATAACAGCAACAGTTTCTTAAGCTTGGCTGAAGATGGGAGGAGACGTTTTCGGCATCGTAAACGTGTTATTAAAGACGTTATTTTTGCTCTTTAAAAATAATACTGTATATATATATATATTATATTTATAAAATTATATATATAATATATATACAATTTTATAATATATACATACACATATATATATATAGCAGTCATCAGTGCAGCAAATACAAGTTGCCAACTGTTCAGAATTTTCTAAACTATATGGAACTTCAGTTGTTTTTTAAAAATTATTTGGTAAACAAAAACTGTTCAAAAATGCCATAAAAATTAAATGAGGAATTGTGTATTTTTGTTTTAGCTCATCCCTTTTTCTTCCTGAGAAGTTGGCATCTGTAATTGTTATGCAGACTCTCTGTTAACTATTGTTAACTATAGTTTAACTCGAGAAATGAGCACTTTCAAACAACTGGCAAAAAATCAAAGAAATAATACTTTAAATAAAAATTAAAATAAAATCAATTTCTAGCAGAAATGTAAATTTAAGCTTAGCACACCATGCTGTGAGTAAGCATAAGCTTCATACATATATTTGTCTCCCACTTCTGCCAATTCACCATTTATAAACATATTGATTAGTTGGGATCTATTGTTGTTCAAATTTTGTATTCTTACCCAATCCTAAGTATGCCAAAACAGGTTCCAAATAAGCATTAGTGAAGTTCATTAAGTTGAAAAGTTTATTGTCATTTAACTAAAATTGCACACTACCTTCAAAAGCTGTTTTTTTAAAAATAAAGCTGATGTTACATTAAGTTATGTTTGTCTTTATTTGTCTTAATTTTCTTTCAATTACTGTATTTCAAAATTAATATCAAGTCAATATACAGTTTTTGGTATGGTATATTATGGGATATAATATTAGTTAGGCCTATTTTTAATAGTAACTCTCAAGGAACTTATCTGTCATCTACTGAGAGTCTACTGTACTTGCATTTTTGATGGAAAGTGTTTTCCCCATTTCATTTTTTTTTATTTTGCTCTGTGGACACTAAAATGGCCTGTTTTAATCATACCCATTGTGGGTTCAGTGAGGCCCACATAGAAGGTGGCAGAGTAGAAAGAGATGGGGAACCCAACATATCAAAAACAGTTCTCCAATTAAAAATTCCTGGAGTGCTCACCCAAATTCTATCCTGGATCCCCAACTTCTATCCCAGATTGTAGGATGACACCTGGCCATTTGGTTGTCTCAACATCACAATCATGAAGGGAAAGAAAAAATGTTTCCAAGTTTGTAGAAAGAAGATTCTCTTTCACTCATCATTTTTTCACATTCTGTTCAGAATTGTTTGCTCTGAAAGTTGACAACCCTAGCTGAGAACTGACTGCAGCAAAATTACTTGAATCTCACCACTGCTAAAGACTATATTAATGTAGTACTAAATGCATAAAATTTTAGTTCCTTTGTATTACATTTTTTTAAATAAATTATATACTCAGATGAAATTAACAGTTTAAGATTCTTTCCGCATTCAAAATTTTAGAATGTATTACTTTCTGGATTATATTTACATCATTTTAATGATGTAAATATAATCTAGAAAGTGATTGTTTGTTTATTTAATCTCACAATAAAATTATTGTTATATTTACATCATTAAAATGATGTGAATATAACAAACAATCATGTTATTGTGAGATTAAAAATTGCAGCCCTGCATTATGACAATCATATTTTTTAATTTATTTAATTTAAAATGTATGCTCTCCTCCTTCAAATTAACAGCATCTTGCTCCTGTACATCATACTTTTCCTGTAGCAATCAAGTCATACCAGTCATTAACTCCTTTCAATGGAAAATTTTAAATTGAAATAATGACTTTCAGTTTGCATCAGACGTTCACATATAGTTAATTGGGACCTCCTGCCCCTAAGGTTTCCATATCTGGTCTCATCTTTCATCTATCTAACTCCATTTTCGAGATCAAGGAAGGACAGAAGACAGTGGGAAATTTATAGGTTTACAATTTTTTCAAATTGCAGTCCAACAATTTATAAAAATTCATATAAACAGTTCTTAAAGTTAAAAATAAACCTAAAGTAATATATTTTTATTTTTAAGATTTTCATATTTCATCTGTTCTTTCCTTTAAATTATATAGAATAATTTTATTAATTATTATTTTAAAAAACTTACAGCATCTCTCCACTTCATCTGATTTATCATCACAATCATATTTTCCATTGCATATTTCTTGTCTATTTATACATTTAGTTCCATTATCACAACTATGATGTGGATATAAGCACGATGTTTCTTATGTTTAAGAAAAGAAATAAATTATTTTTTAAAATTTATGCAATTAAAATTATTATAGATCTGAATAAAACTTACTGCAATTCCTTTCTTCAAATTCATCATCTATACAATCTTGCTGGCCATCACAAATAAAAATTTCAGGAATACATGTTCCATCAGCACATTGGTAATCTTGACTTCCACATTTGTTTAGTAAAGAAACTAAAATATGCAATTTAAAATTAATTAATTCAGATCTCCATATAATGATTTAAATTGTATATTATAATGTATCAGTGATAAAAAAAGAAAATTTATAGAAATTTTTCAAAATGCAAGTTTTTAGTTTTAATACAAATCATCTACAGCTTAACTATTATAAATCAATTGAATATATCAGTTTGAAAATGAATAAATACATAATGTATTATATTTTTTAATCTAAATGCACACATCTTATAATATTTACACTTGCAGAGAAATGATTTGGCATAATGTCAAAACTGTTTCCAAAAAAATACCTCCATGCTACGATTATGCTTTACCTGTTTGAACATCTGCTTCTCCTCTTTTGAAAAAATTAAATATCGAACTTTCTAAAATAAATATCTTCTATTCATTATCATTGACTCAGCAGGAACATTACACAACATAAAAATGTTAATCTTTTTCAGGAATCTACATTTTAATTAAGTCCTAATGCAATAAAACATTTTGAATTTTATTAATTTCTGGCAGACCAGAATAAGATCAAAGTATGTCAAAAAGATTAAATGGATTCTTAAACACCAACTTCTACAATATCAAAGGGTAACGATATATCAAAAATGTTCAAGATTGGAAACAGTAATTTCTTCCTAAAAATGGTCAAATTCTATTCTCAAGAGGGCATAAATGTGTACTGGAAACTTAATTATTTGAAGCTAGTATGGAAATGCACAAAAATAGACAAAGCTTATAGGTCACTGCAAGCAATAAAATGGTCAGTCACAAGGGACTTAAGAACAACCACCAAACAGAAGAAAGGAGCATGACCTTCACCAGCTTTGTACACAAATTACTTGAGGTTATTAGACACTGTAGAGATCAGAATAATTTGGTGATCACAATGTCAGATAAATTCAAAATTCCAATAATTATTAGGAAGGAGAAATACCTCAGGAAGTTGATGATGCATCTTACAGCAGTAGATGCAATTTTACTGCACAAAAGATCTTACACTCCAGCATGGTTCAGAAAAACCAAAGCGATACACAATACAAAAACTTTTTGACCCGAGTTTTCTTTTCAGCTACAAAATAAACAGATTCCTCCCATGTTCTTTGAGTTGTCATTAGCTCATAATTCCTTACTGGCCTGTTTGACCAGTTGTGGAGATATGGTTCCTAACATCATGACAGAAGAGAAATTCACTATGCTCAAGACCTACATAATGAAAAATCCTTACATAGTCAATTGCCCACTTCAGATGATGGAAAGAATAAAGTACCTACACCCATTGAAATACAAGATGCTTATGGTAATGGGAAACTAAAAAATCTTATTTTTATCTCTGAAATTGGAAATGTCATATGTTTTAACATTAAGGCTGTATATTATCTAAAACACACCAGTATATACAAACCACTTAAAAAAACACTCAAAATTTTTAATATAATATCAGGTTGACATACAGGGGAAGCCCTATCATCTTCTCTTTGTTAAGGAATGGCAAATATGTAGAGGATTATATTTGGCAGAAATATATGCTATTCTCCTACATGACCCAAAGATAAGACTGACCATTTGTTAGTATATGTTGGAGTTACCAAGAGGTTCTTGAGCACTTGCATTAATGAATATAAATATAGTATTAGAAAAAAACTATATAGAAGTGCTCTGGTCCCATACACAAGTGATGACAATGTTCTGGTTGCTTATGATGATACCTGACTCTACACTGCACAACAGATCCAGCCTGTTTAAAATACTTGGAGTCTCTAGAAATTTAAAAGGTCATGAACAATCAGACTGCTGTCAACTTCAGAGAATCAGACAATCTATCAATGGCATGGAGAGTATGGTTTGAACTATAGAAAATCACTACATGTATACTCTCAAGTTTATTAATCAAAATATTCTTTTATTAATTACATAACATTTTTCTTTCTTTATAATATACATTCTCTGTGTATGGTATAATACATACCTGAACCTCAGGCATTTAAAAATTCAATTTGAGTTCTGTATTCAATTTAGTTTTCTGTTTTTCAATAGGCTTATGTAACCTGAAGATGTCTGATTGATACAGACAAAAACACTCATTATATTAAATATTTTTGGTCTATGTTTAATTGGCTTGTATACTGGCATGTTTTTTAAGGTTGTTGTATAATGCTATGAGAAACAAATAAGACAAAAGTATACTACAGGTTATACATATTGTGGTTTATTCCCCATACTTTACTATGAATTGAAAGTTTCATTCATAATCAAGAGAAGCTCCAATTGGCTGTCTAGTATAAAAAAATTTGATGAGCTATGCTTAATGTTTGTAGAGAATCAGGTTGTTCAGGCATATAGTAGATACATTACTGCTACATGTAAATATGTAGATGAAATGCTGGTGGTATGAAATGAGCCAAAAGTACTGTACATAAAGAATTTGTTGAAAGCATAAACCAGAATGACAGAGTGATGCTGGACATCAAACAGATCTATAGAAGCTCTGTCCATTTCTTGGCTCTTTACATTACAGAAGAAAAGGACAAGATTAAGAGGGCTGTTGATAGTAAACTGACTGCCACTCCATCACATGTACTGTACATTTCCACTCACAAGACCAATTCAAATACAAAATGGATGCATTCCAACCTTTACTTCAATATGCATATTTGTATTTGTTATCAGAGATCTAANAATTTCTTAGAAGTATGGAAACAATAGAACAAAGAAAGAATGGACAGAGAGACAGGAGTAAAAGAAATGAAATATGAACTTAAAATTATACAAAAAATATGGCATACTGCCACAACATAAATGTAGCCTATTCTAATTTCTTAACATCATTTTTTGACCATTTCCATACAGTCATCTTTCATTTACAATGAATACAACTGAATGTATACAATAGAAATTTGAACTGATTCATTAAGCTTGAAACAAATTTAAATTAGAATAAACTTCATTATTTTTCACATAAAATCAAAATTATTTTCATGAGATGATATTTTATAGAAAAACCAAAAATGTTTCATAAATTATAATAATTACTATTGTTTTTATTAAGATATTCATATTATCTGAAATGTTGTATTAGTAGACAAATAAATTTTAATGAATTATATTAATTATTTGACTTATGTACTAGTATAATTGTTCAAAAACACAATTGACTAATCAATTATTTACAAGTATGCCAAATACTCAGTTCTTGCTCATAGTTTGAGAGTTGCAGCATAATAGGTCACAACTTAGCTGACATTTAACATCACTAAACAATTGGCATACTGAATTCCAGCTTCAGTTTAACTCTGCACTACATGTACCATAGTTATCAAAATTCTGTATATTTTAAGGTAATGTTCTAAAAAAGAAGGGATTACCTCCTCCAAACAAATCCTCTGCATAAAACAACAATTATCAAAATTGAAGGAAACTTTAATTTGATTCTAATATAGGCTGAAAGCAATTTTTTGCTTTTTTAAAACTGAAAAAAATATCAACTAATATTTAGGCCAATACAGTAAATTTTATAACAACATTTTGTGCAAAATTTCTATGCAATTATCAATTTTTTTTTCATGCTATTACTTTTTCATTTTGATTAGACACATACTGAATGTTTTCTCAAAATTAATAATGTATCTTTAGTAAATTTAGTCTTTAAAGAATAAAAACAATACAGTTATAAGATTAATTTTAATTTAGAACTGTTAATTTGATATTTAAAAAACTAATAAAGTAATTAAAGCTTTTACCTTTGCATTTTCTAGTTTCATTATCAAAATGGAAGCCCTCTTGGCAAATACATTTAAATTTCTGAACTTGGGAATAAGGCATTGGAAGGCATAGATCACAGTTAACACAATCTTGTGAACTGTTTCTGGCTAAAAATAATTAATATTAAATTGATATCAACATTTATAAATAAAAAAAATATTAGAATTGAAAATGTTTCTTACATGTTATTCCATTTGCTATATGAACATATGTTATATGAATAGGTAAATTTTCAAGAAAGAAAGAAGAATGTTTAGATGTATTTTTCAAACTTTTCATATGAAGAATTCCTTTAGAAGTTTCAGTCCAATATATATAATCATCTGTCATAATCATACTTTTAATATTCATATTCAGTTTGTCTAAAATTACCTGAAAAATAACACAATAAAACAACAATTATTACTCTTATAACTAATTGGAAAGTTAAAATATAATTAAATGGCAATAAATGATAATAAAATGACAAGAAAAACTTACTCGCTGTTTGATTCGGTCTATATCAATTCCTTCTACTTGTTGAGATGCTGAATTAAACCAATATAGGTTGTGATTAAATACTGTTAAAGAACTAAAAATGTCTGATTCAGCTTCAACAAGTATGAACTCATTACTGCCATCCATTGCAGCCATCTTTATTTTATTTTTATCAATCCAGAACATATACCTAAAATAATTATATACATTCAAGTTATAACACTTATAAATTGGCTTATAAATTAAAAAAATGTATTTTAAATTTATTTATGAATTATTTATTTCAGTTTATTATTTTCTTGATATAAAATTTATTATTTATAGTATTTTCCATGCAGTATAACATAAGATACATTGTAAGATGTTCAATGCAAAAGGAATAATAATAAAGTGTGATATCCAAGGAACAACTTTAATTTTGCAATAGAACAGATTATTTACAGGTCCCGATCTTTATACACTTCCCAGGTTTCTCTGTGATAACAATACAAGATATTTAAAACAGACTCCATTACAATTACCAATCCTATACAATTAATCATACAATAATACGTATCCTATGATCACAAATCAAATCTTAACCTATTTAAAAGCTAATTTAAAGACAGATGTGTAGATAGAAAGATATTGAAGGAACAATGAGGAAAAATTGATAGGACAGGGGTAACCAATTTCTCGATGAATAACTTGGTGTGATTTCTCATTTCTAACCTCTGGGCCTAATGGATATTCTCTTCTGAATTGTGATTTCTCTGAGAAAGATTTATCTTCCTCAGAGAAATCACAATTCACAAGTCTTGCTTCTTAATTTCTCATAGGTCTCCTATTCCGAGGCCTGACTCACCAGCTCTAGTCGATCTCAAGAACTCAAAGCCTTGCTCATCTGTGACTTGCTTCTTCCATATTTGACCAAAGAATGAAAATCTGAAATGAGATTTTGCCTTGGGGCTTCCTATAGCTCATTGTTAACTCCCCACATTCTGGTGGAAAAGGGTTAGGTCAGAATTTCTTAGAAGTATGGAAACAATAGAACAAAGAAAGAATGGACAGAGAGACAGGAGTAAAAGAAATGAAATATGAACTTAAAATTATACAAAAAATATGGCATACTGCCACAACATAAATGTAGCCTATTCTAATTTCTTAACATCATTTTTTGACCATTTCCATACAGTCATCTTTCATTTACAATGAATACAACTGAATGTATACAATAGAAATTTGAACTGATTCATTAAGCTTGAAACAAATTTAAATTAGAATAAACTTCATTATTTTTCACATAAAATCAAAATTATTTTCATGAGATGATATTTTATAGAAAAACCAAAAATGTTTCATAAATTATAATAATTACTATTGTTTTTATTAAGATATTCATATTATCTGAAATGTTGTATTAGTAGACAAATTTTAATGAATTATATTAATTATTTGACTTATGTACTAGTATATTTCCTTGATTCTAAGACAATTTACCTATTTTTACTTGTCCAAAGTGGAGATCCATCTTAGAATTGATGATATCTTACATTTATAGTCCAAAACAAATAGCAATCATTGCCTAGACAACACAGTGTATCAATTCAGGTTTTCAACTATTCTGATCAACATTCACATCAGTTCAAATGAGTTTTGTTGGTAATGAGCAGTTAATTTTAACTTCTTTTTAACATAAAAGAAACCTTCAAGATGACATTATGATACCACATTCAAAGAAAAATTATTGTACAAGCAAAAGAGCATGGAAATAGAAAAAAATGTATTGTTTCTTTAACTTTTTACTTAACAAAATTCTAAGCCAGCGGTTCCCAACCTTTTTTCATTAGCGTACACCCATGGCATTTCCAACTTCTCAACGAGCAACACATGTGCAAATCTCGCACTGCCTGTTTGTAGTGTGTGTCGCAATTTTGAATTTTATCTTGACTCTGTTCTCGGTCCAGTGAACAAGTCTGTTTTTTTTTATGCGTGCATGATTTGGGCACCTAATACTTTGTGCCAAATTGCAACTTTTGACATGTACTCCTTCATACCTCTAAGCTGGTAACACAGCAGGCAGTACGATTTTATAAACAAGATATAGTCTTGTCAATAAAAAATTAATAAAAATACTGAATAAATAACGAAAAAAATTACCACTTATACAGAAAATCTGGAGAAACTAGCTATGTCCTTTTCTTTGCTAAGAATAAAAAATACTCAAAAAATACATGGGGATATTGTTGAGAGATAACAATAATAACAGTAACACACCCCACCATCAAAAGTCCGTAGCATAATCACTAATCATGCATAATGGTGTCCCCACTACCATTGACTGACTGCGCAACATTTATTGATATGTTACATTGTACAATCGGCATTAGTTTACTTTATGTATTAGTTTTTATTTCTATTTTTGCATTTTGAAATGTATAATAAAGTTTGTGATTGTTGCAAAAAACAATTTTTACCTAATAATTTTTTAATACTATTAATTTGTGATACATAATATATTATTTTTTCTGCCATAATAACTAACTTTTTTCTGTACTGCTAAACAACCTATCACGTACCCCCAGGGGTACGCGTACCCCAAGTTGGGAATCGCTGTTCTAAGCTAAAACTAATTGTTTTATAATTTTTCCCCTTCATAAAAAAAAATCTTAAAATTCAATTTCAAATTCGTGACGTGTCTTAGAATTGAAGAACTAAAGTATTATTCATATTTAGGATATACCATTCTTTTAAATTATTCATTAACTTATATAAGTTTATCTTACCCTATTATGTGAACAATATTTTTTGGCTGTGCTCCTTTTAGCTGATACAAGTTCTTTTGGACGGAGGAATTATACAGACTAGCAACATTTATAGAGCCAATACTAGAATCAGACCAATAAATAGCTTCTCCCATTTGATCAATGGTCAATCCACTGCATTTTTCAATTCCTGAAATACAATATTTTAAACAGAATTTACTATTATTAATATATATTAATTTATTATTTAACATTTACTAACCTTCTAGAAATATTTCTTTCTGAGATGACTTTAAATTTTGACGATAGATTGCTTGATCCACAATATCACAATAATAAATGTTATTATTTTTAACATCAAAAGCAACTGCTGAAATTTGTCCAGTTGTATATATTGGCAAAATAATTTCACTAGGATGTGTACCTTCTGCTGGAAGTTCAACACCCTTAATGGCAAAAGGTTTGTAGGTAGTATAAAGCAAAAATGAGGATGGGATTTTAATATCTATAAATGACAAATATTTATCAAAACCATTTTACACCTCAAATAAATAAATCAACAGCAATAATATATATATACATAAATAAAATAATAATACAATACCAAGGCAGTGTGTTCCATTGTAAGTTGAGCCTTCTGGACAGTAACACAATGGACCCTTTGGACTAGGTTGACAACCATATCGGCATGTGCTTGATCTACACATATCAGATTCTTTAAGAAATAAATGATTCTTTCAATAAACAAAGTTCAAGATAGATTTTTTTTTAATCTATCATAATCAAATAATCTTTTCAGAAACAATTCTTTATGCAAAAATATTTACTATGCTAATACTACTCAAGTTATAATAAAATAATTTAATGTAATTGTTAACTCATCACTTGATTTTAGAATAAGTCTAAATAATCTCAATAAAAAGAACTTGTACAAAATATATAACTACTTTGTTAAAATATCTGAAAAATTTAATTATGAATAATTAAATTATAGAAATGTTCCTTACTTTTATTCTTTTGTATAATATTTTTGATTGCTTATGTACATGCTACTATCATTATAGACAAGTTACTATTATATGAATGTATGTTACCAATATTTATGATTATTTTGCTTTATTTCCTTATATTTGTATATTAAACCTGCATATTTGTTATCACCCTTAACCATTTGTATCACACCCTCAACAGAGAAAATATTCTCTTTTTGTAAATATCATTTTGTAAGAATTTTTAAGTTATTTATAATAGATGATGATGATGATGATGATAAAATAATTTATATATATATTCATCAATTAATTTCATTAAAAGTTAATGTTCCTAAAATAGCCAGTTCTGATTCTGGAAGGCAAAAATAAAAGCTTCTTAAAACATTTTAAGAAATTCTTGTTTCTGTTGTTAGAACTTCATCAAAAATATTAAGCATATAGATCAAAAATCAAACAAGTTTTTAAAAAGACTACTTAGGCCTACTATTGAATTAGATCTTACACAGTCAATTAATAATGAAAACCAATTTTTAAAAAACTCACAAAAGATAAGGATTCAGACAAATTAGTTAATATTTATGTTATATGAATTTATAACATATTAATATTGATATTTTCCATATGTAATGAAAAACTAATTTCAAATAATAGGAGCAACTGTTTTTTTTTTCCCCAAAAATCTGATTTTTAAACTAAAGACTAATCATTTTAATAATCATTGAAAATGTCATAAATAGTTAAATAAAATATAGTATTTCTATATGTTTTTATTTCTACATCTACAACAATTTTTCTATTTGCCTTAAAATATGCAAGCTAAATAATTTTAAAAGTGAAAAATTATTCTTCATTTCTTATAAAATTTCAATATAAGAAAACAGAAAAATGACAACTAAAAGCCATAAATTCCTAAAAGAATTTTGTAATATTAACATTTCAACATACACTCAGACTCATTGAATATTAGTAGTAAAAATGATTCTCAGCAATAAGGTGAATATGTTGTATAATATTAACATTTTATAAAGAAACGTCTTAAAACATTATATATGCAAGTCTATTATACACTAACTACCCAAATTAAACTTTCCCTATCTGGTACTTCTGGCACTTGGTGACATTCCAATTGTTAGATCAAAAATTTTTTGGGTATTCATGGCATGGAAATAAAATTTATGGAAAATTTTACTTCCAAAATTCTCCAATAAAAACACTTTTGACTTAAAGATGTAGAAACTTCACATAAAACTGATTTGTTTCTTCTTTTGTTGATTTCTAAAGCCCATAAATGTTTTAGTCACTCTCCTAAGAGAGAAAATATTCTTACAGATAATTGTTCTGAACATATATCTAACTTTCCTTATCATACATTAATTGTGAAGTTATTTTACCAAAATAGATATAATGCAGCAGCAACGTTTTGTGAGTTTAGATGCTGTTAAGAACTTGTTGACAGGTCCTCCCTCAGCTCCTGCAGTTACAGTGATGATTTAAACATTTGAGGAAAACAACATCTTTGACGTTTAGACCTAGAAGAGGACAGAAATCTGTTCCATCTGAAGCAACTTCTTTAAAGATGAAGTTGCAATAGTCATTGTCAACAGATTGCTGGATACTGTCATTGATTATAGCACTGCAAATGGCAATTGAATATACTATTTTTACAGTAAGAGATCTTTTTCAAAGTGTTTCAGTTTTATCCAAGATGCAATAAGGATGGCAGTTACAATAAGGAAATTTAGAAAACAGATTGTCATTTGATCTAACTTTTCTTTGACAAGAATGGAAGTTGAAAATGCTTCACTTTTGAACATTTTGAGAGGAGACAAGGCCCAGTTTTATTTGAATAGACTGTAAACATCCAGAACTGTTGAATTTGAGCTTCAGATGCTGATCAGCATGTTGTATTGAAGTCACCATTTAGTACATTTTCACTCAACCTTTATAATATGATAATCTTTTTGAGAAAATTCATCTGACAAGTGCAGAGATATGCTCCATTACTGAAGAGAAGTACAATATACTTTACAGTTTCAATATTCTGCAACTGCAAAATAGAAGTATCTGAAAAGGAAGATTTTTATTCAAGGAGCACCACTTCACATTGCATGACCAGTGTGGCAGCTTCTATAGCCGGGGTGGCCAAGCTCCTTGATAGTCCGAGCCATTTTTCAAAATTTGAAATTTTTCGCGAGCCGCAATTAAATACGTATTAAAAAGGTATGCAAAAAATTCCAGATTACAAATTATATCCGTAGCAAGAGTGATACAAATTGTTTCCTCCAGAGCACAATGTCAACTGTCCGTTGCAATGACAGTTTACAAATTCAAAATCGGTCTGGAGTCGGTCGATAACGGACGATTACGCCACTGTTTATGTTCGTTCGCGCAGTTTTCAATGAGTCATATCATTCTTAACTTGGACGGTAATGAAATTTGTTACAACGTTGCACTTAGTCTTTCATATTTGTTGTTAGTAATTTAAAAGACATTTTGAAACACATACAAACGATAATAATTTTTAAAAATATAATAACACAAAAATGAAAAGGGAACTCAGGTACATTTATCGAGAGCCACAAATAATCCTTCAAAGAGCCGCATGTGGCTCACGAGCCGCAGGTTGGCCACCCCTGTTCTATAGCATCACTTTACTGAAGAAAGAGTAATTGGCTACTTATTGCCACTTGAATGGTGACCTTGTTTGCCTAGCATTACTCCATGAAATTTTTAGATTTGAAGCTGTCTCAAGGCCATGTCCCTAACTTGGCAATGTAACACAACATATATGGAACCCCAGTCTGCAAAAATTTCAGCAAAATTATAATTATCATAATTTCTTGCATTTTTTTCAATAGAGTTTTAAATTTTAATTGCATTTTTCTCTGGCACTAAATTTGTTCAACATTTTTTGTAACACTGTTATTAATCAAAAATTTTATTTTTATTAATTTTATAAAAATATTTAAATATGTCATATTTGAATAAAGACTTTGAAATACAGGGTAAACCAAAAGTAGGTGAACAGTAAAATTTTAATATATATAATAATAAATGGATTAAAAAAATGATAAAAAAAACACCATAAAAATATAACACAAACACCATAGTTATAACATAACACAAATCCTATTCAATCTACTGTCCACCCACTTATATACTGTATATAAATAACAGCCAACCCAATACAACAATTTCCAAACCACCTGCTGAATTTTTACCAGACTAAATTATGGCTACTTTAATGATTAGAAACAATGCAATTTGGCATAGAGGTATAGCCTATTGCTTTGTTTCTGATCATCCAACTTCCTCTTACGAAAGAATGTTATTATAAGTAAAAAAATAATAGAAGTACATGGCCGCATTACTTACATTTAATAAATACATAAAAATATAAATACGACTTTTACAAAGGTAAAACCTTGCTTTTGTCATTCTTTTTGCAGTTCACACCATCAGCAGTCCTTAAACAATTCACAAAGTTACAAAGACGACCTTCCTTTTAAGGCTACTGTCTCCGCAAAAAAATGTAAAATCAGGTAAAGCGTTCTTGCCACTGTTATAATATCACATTTTAAGTAAAAAATAATAGAAGTTCATGGCTGGCACTTTAACTTAAAATGTGATATTATAACAGTGGCAAGAACACCAGAGGGTTTACCTGATTTTACATCTTTTTGCAGAGGCAGTAGCCTTAAAAGGAAGATTGTCTCTGTAACTTTGTGAATTGTTTAAGGACTGCTGATGATGTAAACGGCAAAAAGAATGACAAAAGCAAGGTTTTACCTCTGTAAAAGTCATATTTATATTTTAATGTATTTATTAGAATGTTATTATATTGTTGGAAAATATAATCAATCATTCTTTTAGAGAAAATGTGATGTTAAGCCTAGCTTTTAATATTTTCCAATAAAAAATACTTTATGCTAAAGAATCTTCTGCTTTAAAGATTCTTCAGCATCTGTTAAAGACTCACAACAATTTTTGATGTTATATATTGGTTCTTTACTGTTCAGAATGACATCTTTGAAATGCTTTCATCAAATTGGCTTACCAAGCAATGATGGCACTGATTTGGGAATAAAAAATTTCCTTTGGGTTACCAACAACAATCATAAAGAGATATGACATAATAAACCCACAAGCAGTTTATAATTTCAAAGAACAATTACTTGTCCATGAGAATACAGATATTGAAGAGCTAAATTCAGATCTGATCATTGAAAATTTATTTAATGGATTTGAGGAAAAATGATGAGGAAGAGGAGGCAGAACGAGGAGGAATTATAGTCTTCAACTTTTCTGGAATCAAATAAAATTATCTCACATACTAAAACACAGGACTTGTTGGTTAAACAACTAATTCACAAGCAGGAAATCATTTCTCAAAACTAGAAAAAGATGTTTGAAGTACAAAAAGAAGTGGAAAAAGCTCATGCTTCTGCAAAGCAATCATTATAGCAAGCTACTTAACTAAATTTTAAAAAAAATTGAATACCTTATTGTACTGTAAACTTGGTCAACTTTATTTAATGTATGAAGTCATGTGACTTCAAGTCACAGCCAATATCAAAATAGAAGGTGTTCAATTTAAATTAAAGTCGAAAGAGGATAACTGGACAACACAAGCATAAAGGTCACAAATGTGAAGGCATTGTTCTTGGGTTGAAGGATGACTCATTTTTGTATGATAAAATCTGTTTATTGAGCAAGAGATGTTCCCATTGGATATAATCCTAGTTACAACTGTGTGAATTTTACAAGTACTTGAGGTTTTACATCTTGTCACCCAATCTGATGAGAAATTTAGTCTACATCTATAAGAGGACTAAGAATGATTTGTGGAAAAGTTTGTTGGGAGATTCTTGGATAGTCTATCCAGGCACACACACTGAAGGAAATTAGGTGAAATTAATAATATCAGCAAATTTATGGAGTGGTCAAAGAAATATGCACAGAATGAGTAGGAAACTAAATAAATTGGTCTAACAATTGATAGAACATGGCATATTTTATAAAACTTCCAGGTTGCAGATAAAAGGCATATATACACCATTGGGACTATACAAAAAGGCATATCTTAATAAATTTTCTTTTCTTATTCTAAACAAAAAGGCATTCCTTGTGCTGTCATTGAGACAAAGGATTTCATAGAGTTGGTCTCTTGATCAAGCATTCCAGATATTTTCAATTGTGACAAAATGAATTTCTTTTATAGATTATTGACAAAATGAATTTCTTTTATAGATTATTACCATCAAAAACTCTCTCTTTATGGCTTCACATTGAAAAGATGGTAAGCAGACAAAAGAAAGGCTTATACTGCTGCTTTGTGCCTTTAAAAATGTTTGAACACTTTGTACTCATAAGTGGAACCTGAAAGGTTGTCATCACCAATTTTAACAAAATTTTGTGGGCATGTAGTATTTACTCATACTTAAACTCTACCAAAGCCACAGGACCCATTATTCAGGCATTCTCGAGAAAATCACAATTAAAGTTTTTCTACAACTATTAATACCTATGCATATGTAATATATGTTGATGATTTAGATAAACATTAAACGTAATGTAATATATGTTGACGATTTAAATAAACAAGATGTAATCGGGTAGGTGCCGAGATGGAAAGGGAGCGAGAGTAGCTCGAGGGAACCAGCTGGATGTAGAAATGTTTAGTTGTATTAATAAAGAGTTATTCGTACCATATTATCTGGTCAGTTGAGTCGTTTATAATACAGCATAAGTGCCATCCACATGTTCATGGCATGACATGATTACTTAAAAATAATCAAACACCTTAGCATTTCCAGCAACGAACTATTTAATAAAAATAAAAACATTTTTGACTATATTTAATAGTCTTCTTCAGTTAAGCCACTTTAAAACTAAAACGAACATAAAATAGAACGCAAGCAATACAATGGTTTAAAAATTGAAATTAATTACTACAAAATAAAATAAAATGTTTGATTTTTAAGTACTTATATTCCAGTAAGTTATTTTATTTTATGATGTGATTGGTTAGGGCACTGTGTGAAGTGCATTAATATGGGGGTTTGAATCCTGTATGAGATAATTTTTTTCATTTATAATTTAATCTTATTGTTATTAAATTTATGAACAGTTTTTAAAATCATTGAAAATTTATTACTTTTTTTATTTTGATCCTTCCATATCTAGAAAATACATATAACATTATAATCACATTTTGTATTGTTTAACATAATGTATGTTCTTACATTATACATATCAGTACATTTATATTACATTTCATATGTAAGGATATAAGATATTATAATAAGCAACTCAACACCATCCATACTCTTTCCAGCAAAAAATATATTATACACTGTATACTAAACACAACAATTAACACCTAAATGCTAATTCCAGCACTGAATGAACAAAAAATTTTAATGCTCCAACGTCTTTGGCCATCTTTTAGAGGCCCTCCTCAGGAATGTATGAAAAAAAAAAAAAACCAGTTCTATCATTTGAAAACTTTTACCCGTTGAATACAGCTGTGTTCCAAATTTTTAAATATTTAAATGATGTACTGTATAATATAAAAATTGTTACGTTTACAACATAAAAATAATTATTTTTAAATAAAGCTATACATAAATTATTATTATAGCGTTGTAAAAATTAGCACAATGTAAACAATGTGGAAATTGTTTTCTTTTACAAAGCAGAAAGATGAAAAATAATTATTAATAATAATACAATTATTGTTGTGCTTTGTGGCAATGTAAATAATACTTCCACGATTGTGGAATCGGAATATAATCGGAGTTAATGCAGTTTCCCTTCATGATTTCTATATAAATCTCAAGAGCCTCCAACGAGCGTAAATCGTGTCGTTCAAAGGCCCTATGCAAAAGAGTAGCTTCATCCCAACATGGGGAAACCCTGGGTTCTGTAACATACTGGGCTAGAGCAGTACTATACAAATATGATGTGCTTGGACACATCATATTTGTGGTCCCGTACTCTAGTCTCAAGGGATCTGTATGTAGATCCAATGTATGTTATCTAACGATTAAAATGTTCGTCATGCAAAGGGATGCTGTACACACCTGATGCTTCCTTATCATCGGACTTGTCCTCAGCATTAGATAAAAGTCGGAAAATATTCTGTTTTCTCTTATATGTTAAGCGCACGTTCAACACCTTAGCAATTTTACTAAAAATTTGTTGAAGGGATGGTTCATAAGATAAAACCACCCAGTTGTTCTGTGCATCATTAACCCACGTGTTGGTGGTAGTTATTGTAGATTGCTGGTTGGCAGTTAGCCTGTTTATTAAGGACTGGTGGTACCCGTGTGTCGATGCTATACATCTGATGTGTTTCAGTTCTCTGTAGATATCGGAAGTATCAGAGCAGTGGGAATAAGCCCTTGAGACTAAGGCCCAAAAAGCTGATACCTTAAAAGGCCAAGGGTCTTCTGAGTTAGCAGGTATGAAGAGAGGACAATATGTTGGTTTGTAGTAAATGGTTGTGGTAATATTTCTATTCGCCGTATTAATCTTGATATTTAAGTAGTTAACCTCTATGCGACTTTCCTAGTCTAACTTTAGTGTTAAGCCGTAGGCGTTGTTGTTAAAGACTTCTAATTGTTGTGTTTAGTATATAGTTCCAGTTTACTTGTGCTAGTTTTTTGTCTGATATACTGTATATCATATATTAGTAGGTACAGTACATAGGCCTAATCTAATCAGGAAAGAAAACTAGACAAAGATTATGCTTTCTGCTTGGACTGTTCAGTTTCATCAGAGAGGTAAGGGCTTTGCTAGAGTTCATCAGGTGAGTCCCTTTGATGTAGAAATGGAAGCAACCAAAGTCAACAGCTACAATTCTCTCTTTTCATTTGCCAATGAGCCCAGTATAAATAAAACCAGCATGCCAGACAAATTTTTATAGATGTTTTTGCTTATACTGTATTTGGTTTGTGAGATATGGCTATTCCTATGCCATCAACGAGCACTAGCGCAATGTAGCTATCTCCTTAAAACCGATAGAGAAATAGCCAATCCTGAAGATGCTATTAAAATATTTTGTAATTCACAACCAGTTGGGCACGCCAGTTTTTTGTGACATGTTAAAATATGAATAGTTTGCATCTCAAATAACACGCAAAGAAAATATTTTCAAAAACATTAATGAAATTTGTTTTCCACTCTCTGTTGTTAAAACAAAATATAAAGATTGTGTGAATGAAGTAGCAATGATTATTTATGCATGGTGCACCAAACCATTATGTTTTAACTGTTTTTATGATAAATACAACCCAAAATGTTGTCATATTCTTGTGAAACAGTATTTGTAAGTATTTATTGCATGTGTACATTTTGTACCAAAAACTTTAAATTGTTGAAAAATAATTTTTGAATTTCCTGATATTTATAAAGAATACTAAATTTAAAATTCAATAATTAAAAATGGCATAAAACTGTACATAACAAATTTAATAACAATAAGATTAAATTATATATGTAAAAAAAAAAGAAAAAAAAAAGATCTCATACAGGATTCAAACACACATATTAATGTTCTTCATGCAATGCCTTAACTAATCACATCACGCCATGAATGCATGCAGAGCCTACCATAGGGCGAATGGAGCAGCTGCTCCAGGCGCAAAGTCCTAGGAGGCGCCTCAGTGGTAAAGAAAATTAAAGGGTATAAATTAGGGGCAACCAAGGGGGGACGACATAATAGGATCTCGCTCCATCCTAAAACTTGCCTCGGGCCAGCACTGAATGCATGGATGGCACTTATGTGTAGGCATTAATAGTTGTAGAAAAACTTTAATCGTGATTTTCTCGAGAATGCCTGAATAGTGGGTCCTGCAGCTTTGGCAGAGTTAAGTCACCTTTCAGGGGAAACTTTTTCAATTGAAGTAATGTTACTTCTGGTTTGCATCGGAAGTTCATATATAGTTAATCAGGGCCTTCTGCCCCTAAGCTTTCCATATCTGGTCTCAGCTTTCATCTATCTAACTCCATTCTCGAGACAGATAGACAGGCAGCCAAACAACAGTGGGAATTTATAGGTCTACAATTTTTTCAAATTACAGCCCAATTCAAAACACAGTTAATTCAAAAAGTTTAGAATAATTTAATTCCATCATAATGTGCCAACCCTTTAATGACAACAACTAGGTGAAATAAAAAGTTATAAAAAAAAACTAAATAAGGAGATATTTAGCTTGGTCGTTTAGCTATATTTTCATCTAAAAATATTAATTTCCAAATAAAGTGTTAAAGAGTTAGAGTCATTAGTTTTTACTTAAGTGAATAATGTTCAAAAAATTTAGAATAATTGAAAGTATAAAATATTTTATTTTAATAGTTGTTTAAATCTCCTTTATTATGAATTATGAGTTTTATTTTCTGGCATACTATCAATAAGTGATTGATATTGTTCGAGACTAATTTCAGACCAAATTTTTGTATGTTTTTCTTTTAAATCTTGTTTATTGGTTAGGTTAGATTCTTGCAGTCATTTTTGACAAATGAGCCAAATATTTTCAATTGGAGACAAGTCTGGTGAGTTTCCAGGCCAATCCAAGAACTTTATTTTTTAGATTAATAAATTCTTTAAATTTTTTGCATGTATTTTGACACTTAACTTCATTGTTATTAAGATTACATTATCATCTTGAAACGATCTTCCATTGTTCGGATGAGAAAATATTCTGAAATATTACCATTTACCGTCTCACTAAGAAATCACAATTTTCAAATTCATTATAGTCAAGTAAACAAACACCATTAGTTTAGTGGAAAATTTAATGACTTGCAAACAATCTGGATTGTTGGTTTCATGTTTCAAGTGACAAACTTTATCTCCATAATTTAATTAAACACAAAATATACTTTCATTACTAAAAATGACTTTTTCCTATTATTCAGGTATAAAACATTTATAGTTTTTGGTCCAGGTTAATCATTTTTTATTTTGAACTTTTGTCAGATGAGGTTTATTTTGTAGTTTGGCTGATTTATAACCCATCTTCAAATAACTGAAAAATGTTTTATTTGAAATTGGTTTTCCAATCAGATTTCAAATTCTTGTAACATCTGTTTACAAGCTTGCATGTCTATTTTATTGTACAATTTTTCTAAGTGCTGATTTCAGTCATTTCCAAAATAAATTTTGTATGACCAGAGCATTTTTCAGCATTTAAACTTCCAGTTTCATTAAATTTTTTAATTATTTTTTTTCTCTTTAAACTATGAATAATTCACTTTTCTTGCAATTTCTTGTTGCTTTATACTTTCTTCATGTAAATCAATAATTTTGGGTTTGATCCAGGCTTAATTGTCATTTCTTGTACAAGGCGTTTACCCTGCTTTTGTGACAAATGCTGGATTGTAATTTATACACTACCTGTGACAAAATTTACATAATTGCAATGAATTACAAACACTACTACTTATAATTGGACAGTATTTATTAATTTATTTCATATTATTCTAAACTTTTTGAACACAATTTCAAATATTCTAAATTTTTTGAACATCATTCACTTAAGTAAAAAGTAACGACTCATTAACACTATCCAGAAATTAATATTTTTAGATGAAAATAAGATTTTTTAGACTAGAATAAATATTCCCTTATTTAGTTTTTTCATAATTTTTTTTTATTTCACCTAGTTATTGTCAATCAAGGGTTGGCACATTATAATAAGTAAAATTAAGTAAAATTTTTTAAGTAAAATTATTCTAAACTTTTTGAACTGACTGTAAATAAATGTATGAATAAATTCAAATATTGGAAATTTATATCTAGAAATAAAAAAGACTAATGAGAAATTTGAATTTAAAAAAAATTATAATTTTAATGTTTCATATTTTCAAAATTTTCAATGTAGAAAGGGGCAAAAAATATGTTAAACTTATGCTAAAATATATTGATTTTGGATAAAATGAAAGAAAATCTACAAATTATTTACAAGTATACTAGACTCTTGCTAATCTAGCCATTTCTTTCACAGAGGGGCATGATTACTGAGTGTATATGCTTAAAACCTGCCTAGAGGCAACAAATGACAACCTAAGTTATTGTCATTCAGTACTGATTCTTTTTGAAACTGTACTTTTTTGTCATTATGAAATTATATACAGTGATACAGTAATTGTAAGTTTAATTCAGTAAAAATTAGTAAATAACAAACTGTCTTATGGAACTAAACTCTAAAGAATTTTATTAAATTCTTATACACTAGCATTTTCAATGAAGCATATTCATTGTCTTCAAGCAAAAGAGTTCTGAACAGAACACTGAATTTTTCAAATTTCAAAAAATGTAATATGTAGCCTACAAATTTGAAATATATAATAAAGAATTTTAGCATGTAGCATCATTCAAGATAAGTGAAAAGTCAGAATTATATATTCTACTCAGCTTATGTAATTACTGTTAAAATTTGAGAAAATATATTTGTAAATAATAAAAAAAACCAAAGTTTCTATCAACATTTATACAAAATACATTGTATTTTTCATTTCTTCTACTATTCTTATCACTTCTTTTATTGAAGCTAATTTGTATATGTTATACTTGAATCAAGTTTTGATTCAAATATAAATTTCAATATTCCATATGTTATATGTTTAAATTTTGTAAATGGTACCAGTTCAAATTCCAAAAAAATTCCATTTCATGTTCCATTCGGAACTCTTTTGCCTGAAGGCAACAAATATGTTTCATTGAAAATGATAGCATATAAGAATTTAATAAGATTCTTTCAAGTTTAATGCCTTATATCAGTTTGTTATTTATTTCTACTGAATACACTTGACATAAAAAAAAAATGAAATACATGCACTTGAAGTTTAATGTTACAGGTTTACTATATAAGTATAAATGTATGCCTTAAAAAAACACAAACAAGAGAAATATATAATGGGGGTATGTCAGATAATAGGAGAGGCTGAATTAACAAGAGTGTACTATATCTTATTCTTATATAAAAATAAAATTTTTTAAATTATTGTTTTTATAAAAAAATTATTTTTTATTGTTATTTCAAAAGTATTAATTCCTAGCAGGACCTTATTTATTTATATGTAAATTCTTGTAAATTATATACTACTATATTGGATTAATGTTAAGTCAAACAACATTCTAGTCTAGACTGAACATTGATTAAATTTAATGTATGAAATAATAAAATAATACTATATACTTTATTGTATTTAT
The DNA here is from genome assembly GCF_000671375.1 of Centruroides sculpturatus. NCBI lineage: Eukaryota > Metazoa > Arthropoda > Arachnida > Scorpiones > Buthidae > Centruroides > Centruroides sculpturatus. The sequence goes on along the minus strand of NW_019384977.1, from coordinate 176,267 downwards.
ATGAGAAAGAAACAATAGAAAAATTTTGTTTTGTCTTTACTCTGTATTTGTGACCTCTTAAAAACTAGAACATATCAATCATTGGCCAAGTGCAAGGACATTTAAGTTACAAGCTGATTGTAATAAAAACTGATCTTTAAGTTGCTGCATTTTTATAACAATGATTAATATGAAATTACATACATGTATTATATATATATGTTACATAATTTACATATTTTAATATCTTAATTTATAAAAGATAAAAAAAAGTCTAAAAGTGAAGACTATTATTTATTTTTCTACAGTTAGTTATTAGTAAAATGAAATTAAACTATTCTAGACACAATATATTACTGAAATAATGAATACTGATGATTAATAAAATAATTATTGATGAAAAAATGTAAAACTTTTTTATGATATTTTACATTATTCAAATTTTACTTTAATAAATGTATTTTACAATATATTTATAATTAAAAGGAATAAAACTTTCAATTAAGCAATATAAAAATATTATGAAATATATTTCAGGTTACCTGATTCCAGAATAGAATTAAATTCATTACCCATAAATCAAACAATTTCACGTTACTGAAGCATTATGTATTAAATTTATATTATAGTATTTTATAATAATGAAAATATTTTCTTTGTAGGCTATATTTATTTTTGATATTAGTATGTTCTTATTCAAAAATAAATATGTACATGTATTTCAGATGACTCGATAATTAAACATTAAATATATATATACAATATACTTTATTTTATTGTTTAAATGTAAATATAATGATTTGACATATGTATAAATAATTTATATTCTAGAAATAAAGTATTTTTTAATCTGAAATTCTCAAATTTTAGTTTACAAAAAAAAATTCAATCTGATTAATAGGAATTTACTTAAATCCTTCTCATATTTTGACCTATTTTGCAAAGTTATTGCCCTAAGCAAATTATTTTGTAATAAATAAATAGTAAAGTTAAATCATTGAATATGCTATCTTCTATATACTGAATGTAATATAGTTTATAATACCTACCACAAAAGTCTTGTTCATCACTTCCATCTAAGCAATTCAATATGCCATCACACAATTCTATAATTAAAATGCACTGAGTAGAATTGATGCACTTAAAATAATTTAAAGGACAATGGAATTCTGTAAAGAAAAAATATATATAAATCTGAACGTATTGGAAAACATAAATCATCAATTAAGTTACACTAATTTCTACTTATTCAGTATAAAAGTTAACATTTAAATTTTCCTGATTTTACTAGAAAATTTATTATTTACTTAATGCAAATTCATGAAATTATAATAAATCAAAACATTTTCATCAATCATGTAATAAACATTTTAAATTATAAATTTGTATAAATTAGATTTAAATTGTTGATCAAGTTGTGCTTAAGATTTTTTAAAACAATACGTTTAAATGATAAACTTCTCAATTTTTTTTTTAAATCTTTATCCAATTATGAAATTTTATTAAATATAATACAGCATCCAACAAACTTTTCTTCTCTTAAAACTCACTTAATTTACTTGTCTTGAATGTCCTAGTACTTTAAATGACATTTTTAAAATTTAATATATTAAAATGAATAATATATTTATGTTAAAAAAAAGGGAGGCAGTTTTATTCTCAGGCAGCATTTATATTTTATATTCACATTACTTTTTCCGTTAATAAATTAACAATACACAAACTTTCGAAATAAAATATTTGCTTAGCTCATCATTTGAAAACGTTTGGTTCAAAAGATGAAAATGATTTAATTAACAAAGAACGAAATTTACATAATTAATATAATTGTTTCAATTACGTATCCATTTATTGAAATAGATTAATTTAATCTATTTCACACGTGTTCATTGTTATTTTTTAAACATTTCTTTACGGTATTATATAGTAAAAAAAAATAACAATGAAAATATCTTATACCGTCATAACTCGCGCCCTTACTAATTATATTTTAAATGAATTCATTGCTAATGTTAATTCTAAAACTTTAATAAATAAAAATATAATAACTCACCTTTATGATATGTATTTAATTCGTATTTATTATAGTTTAAAGCACATATTTCTATAAATATAATTAAGCCGGTAAAAGAGAAAAATAATAAATAAGGCGAACATCTGCAACTGAAAACCATGTTAAACNTTCTACTTATTCAGTATAAAAGTTAACATTTAAATTTTCCTGATTTTACTAGAAAATTTATTATTTACTTAATGCAAATTCATGAAATTATAATAAATCAAAACATTTTCATCAATCATGTAATAAACATTTTAAATTATAAATTTGTATAAATTAGATTTAAATTGTTGATCAAGTTGTGCTTAAGATTTTTTAAAACAATACGTTTAAATGATAAACTTCTCAATTTTTTTTTAAAATCTTTATCCAATTATGAAATTTTATTAAATATAATACAGCATCCAACAAACTTTTCTTCTCTTAAAACTCACTTAATTTACTTGTCTTGAATGTCCTAGTACTTTAAATGACATTTTTAAAATTTAATATATTAAAATGAATAATATATTTATGTTAAAAAAAAGGGAGGCAGTTTTATTCTCAGGCAGCATTTATATTTTATATTCACATTACTTTTTCCGTTAATAAATTAACAATACACAAACTTTCGAAATAAAATATTTGCTTAGCTCATCATTTGAAAACGTTTGGTTCAAAAGATGAAAATGATTTAATTAACAAAGAACGAAATTTACATAATTAATATAATTGTTTCAATTACGTATCCATTTATTGAAATAGATTAATTTAATCTATTTCACACGTGTTCATTGTTATTTTTTAAACATTTCTTTACGGTATTATATAGTAAAAAAAAATAACAATGAAAATATCTTATACCGTCATAACTCGCGCCCTTACTAATTATATTTTAAATGAATTCATTGCTAATGTTAATTCTAAAACTTTAATAAATAAAAATATAATAACTCACCTTTATGATATGTATTTAATTCGTATTTATTATAGTTTAAAGCACATATTTCTATAAATATAATTAAGCCGGTAAAAGAGAAAAATAATAAATAAGGCGAACATCTGCAACTGAAAACCATGTTAAACTTATTCGTAAGACGAATAAAATAAAAGTTTTCGATTATATGATAATATATAAAGAATTAAACGCGGTAAAATTAATCATATCCTGATATTATGCCGGATCGTCTTATGTTTCTCTTCGTCCTCTACCTTACTGCTACCACGATTATAGTGAGAGCGTGTGTACGTGTGTTAGCTAACGCGCATGTGCCAACTTCCTCAATCACCCCAATCTTCTCAGCTCCTCTCGCTCATTCTAAACAGTTAAAGGTCAAACTTACAACCGTCTTTCATATAGAAACAAAATATCTATATAGTTCAAACGTTGTTTATATGGAAAGAAATGAGGCTTCTACGACGTTTGCAATGATAAAAACACTTTTATTTTTACTCTATTATATATTTTTCGCGCTATATTCTCACCCTGACCTTGAACAGATAACACATGCGGTTTGTTATTTATAAAAAGAAAACATTACCGTGTTTTTCGTGGGAAAGTTACTACTTATTTCCTCGTATATTTAAATTCGGCAAATATTTAATGATAAGATTATTGAATATTTAATTATAAGAAAAACGAAGTTTTCCTTTTGCAATTGATATTAAAAAAAAAAAAAATCATTTTCTATACTTTTTGCGTATAAGTTAAGAAATTGTTTATATCTTTTTCGTTATACTTGATCAGCTATCTGAATTTTTTTCATTAGAAAAAAATAATAAAGTTAAGTAACTGTTTACGTAATATCTAACAAACACTGTTATCATTATGTTATGCTATTAAGTTTGTTTCCTACAATATAATATAGGCCAACCTTTTTTCCATTTCTCAAGAATATATGATATTAAAAAAAAAATGTCGATTGAGTATGTTGATCTTAATCTATTCATGCATTCTTATGTCATAAAATTTTAAACACAAAAATAATTCAAATTTTGAAATTATTTTTAATAAATCATTTTTTATATACAGTATATAGGATATAATATGGTTTTTTTTACTTCAAACTGAAATTTTAACTATAATAAATATTGAAAAATAAAATCAATTCATTGATTTTACATTAAATTTCTAGTGAAATGTGTTATAAAAAGAATAATTTTAAGAGTTTAAATAATAAAGATGTTTATCATTTTAACCTTCAATTGTTTTCAGATGTACTTTTTAAAAATGTTAAGTACCTCATTTGATATGTTTTTCCTTAATAATTTAAAAATTTTTCTTAACAATTATATATTAAAAGTTTAAACAAAACCTATGGTATGAATTTATAATAAAAGTTCGAATGAAATTATATATTTTCATAACTATTTTATGTTAAACATCAAAAATTTCCATTTTCTCTTACAATTATTACTCTTACTAATATTCTTTAATATAATATTTGCTATAAATATTAAGAAATATAGAAATTTTCCATTAAAAATAATTTTAAAAAATTGTTTGAATAATAATTTCATTCTGTGATATTCAAGTTTCAAAATAAACAATTATTTATATTAAATTCAAACAAGAAAAGATAGAATTATGAATATATCAGATAAAAATTATTTATGATAAATAGGATATTTTTAACTAATAAAATAATTATCGTAATTTATAAAATAATTTTAGAAACAAATACCGTGAAAATTATTCATTAGAAACAATAAATAATGTAACTTTTAATTAATTGTATTGCATAAAATGTTGTTCACCTTCACGTAATTTCCATGATAGAAATTTAAAAAAATTAAATTTATAAGTTTTAATATTAAATTTATAGAATTAAAATGATAATGAATTATATATTCAAGTGAAATGATATTAGCAAATATCTTTACTGTTAAAATCATTGTACTCCTGTTTATGACAATCGAGCCATGTTTATTGCATGAATTGTTCGACTCACTGAAGCAATGTAAATAACCTTATCAATAAGTCGATTGATTTAAATAAATTGCTGTTTACATATTTTAATTATTCAATTAGATAAGTCTACATAAAAAGCTATTTTGTATTATTAAAAAGAAATTAATTTCTAGTAACAAAGTTATTAAATTTAAAAAGTATGTGAAAACGAAGAATATTTATGCCGAAATTTTCCATGTACAATGAAATCTTTCTATAATGGTCCGAAAAATATGTTCGTTATACAGGGATCCGCCCAAAGAGATATGTTTTGTGAAAATCACCTTTAAATGAAGCCTGCACTATTTTTATTCATATACATATAATACAGATACCATGCAAAAATCGTATTGTAATACCAACACATTACAGTTAATGATAAATTATAAGATCGTCAGTATTATTATTTTAATCTCTTGAATCTCAGAGAGTAACTAAAAATAGTTTTTGTATTTCGTTTTGTGCGCTCAGTCAGAGTGTCAGTCATAATGGTTTGCAGTGATGGTAAATGCATTCATGAGACTTTATTATCTGCATATCATTTGCTAAAGCTGCCACGAAATTGTACGCGTTCTCATTGCTAGAAAAATTTCAGCTGTGAAGAAACAACTTCAAGAGAACAGATTGGAAACAGATTGCTAACAGATCCTGTGTTCAATATACGAATGGCTTGGAAGACACCCAGTTGCTTTGTTAGCATTTCAAGTGATACTCGTGCACTGACAAAGCCGAACGGGCCAATCCAAAGAACGACTAGTAGCTTATATGGAGGTCCATCTTGCGTGTTCGACCAATAAATGTCTCTATCGCTGATTGGCTAGTTACTGTAGAAAAATCTAAAGCCGTTATATGAGACATAAGAATGTGAAAAGAGAAAGTAAAAGGACACAAGATGACAGGTATGACAATTGTGATACTGAATGAATGTTCACAAAATTGTTTTCGACCAACCTCATCGATGTTAGTTCATTGAGAAACATTGTTTCTGCTAATTATTCTTGTAAGATATACGAGCTTCTTATGGACTGATGTGAACAGATACCATATACTAAACGAATTCCTACAACAGTAGGTTAGCTGTTGATCATAGCAACGTAGAAATTTTACTGTCATAATAAAACTGTACAGTCAAGTTGATTTTAAGAATTCAACAGGGAATACAGTATTGAGTTTTTGGAATCGATCGATTTGACTGGAACAGCAGAAACTTCAAACAACTAAATCGGCTTGATTAGAATTTATTTTATCCATTAAGAGAGGTGACAGCCATGGTACATTTCTTGTGTTCATGGCCGTAGTTAAGTTTCCGCTTAAAGGGATCAATTGCAATTACTACTTTTTTATACCGAATCACGTAAATTGTCTATCAAGGATAGGTTTAGCTTTACAGTGGTGCAATTAAGAGAATTTCCGCTGTAGTCTTTAATGTAAACAAGTTTTTTTTAACTAAAAGGACTGAAAAATATATAAATTTTATTAAATGCTTCATTATTTAATATACATTTGTTATATAATTTTATAAAAATATATATTTTGAATGCCGTAATTTTAATTTGCCGTATATTTATCTTTAAAATATTTGCTTTCTGAAAGACTTGTATCCCACGTCTCGCCCTATTTCGTTCTTGAATTTAGCAAATTTTAAAAAATACAGTATACTCTCGATTATTTATGCATGCTTACGTCTCGATAAAAATTTACCTCGGGAATATAAATACAGTGGAATCCGGTTATTATAATCACGGATATGTTATCAATCGGCTATTGTTATGATAATAAGTCGGCCCCAAAACGATCTACATAAAATTAGTTAAAAATAATCCATCTATTATAATCACTCTTTGGCTATTGTTATCAATTATGATAAGTACCATTGGGGACAAACGATAAGAATACTTAGAAAATTCGTACTAAATGGACTTTTTTTCGAAACTTACTTTTAACCGAAGTATACATTTTATCTTTAATACACCGTAAGAATATATAAATGTGTAATGTTAAATGTAGTTTGTGATAAATATAAATTATACACATTGATAACCTACTGTAATTATCTGTAATAAATTGAGTTCAATAATAAAAATTTTATCCTCTGTTTAATGTAATCAACCAATTACTGTGATCAAAAGTCTTAAGTTTCAAAGTGATCATAATAAACGGATTCTATTGTATTAGCATTAAAATAAAAAAAAGTCTGCGTTGTTAACTTTTGTTATTTAACCCTAGAGCATTTTTGTTTTGAAACTCTTAGTGGCTATTGTTTTCTACGTAATGATAATCTTAAATATCTTATACTGTATTAAAGGAGAGGTTAAACAGAGAGTATACACAAAAACCCTTCTTTTAACGAAGGTGCAATGTCATCAATAATAACTTCTAGGTATCTGCTCTCCTATATTGGCCATTCGAACTCTACTATCTTGTTTATTTAGTTTCCCAATGAAGTCGATATAGATTTTTTGGTATCAATAGAATTTTGAAAGAGGTCTTCTGAAACTCGATGGTTCAATTAGGGATCGACGAAAAAATTAGATTCTTATTGTACTTTTTCGAGAATTTCAGATAATTTTCAAATAAGAATAATAACAATCGTATGAAAAATTTATTAGCTGATTTAATAATTTACTTGATATATTACGCAAAATCTTGGTAAATAGAATTTTTAAGCAGTCGACCGAAAAGAATATTTTCTATATAAAGCAAGAAATGCAAGAAAAAGATTGGGAACCTGATTTAGTTGCTTCCACGTTTTCTTCCAAGTCTATTCAAGGATACTTTTTAATGTGGCAAAATAGAAACATCTTACGGAGAAACAGAAACTAAAAAGAATAGAAAAATTTAAAAAAAGAAAATCAACAAAAAAATTAGTAAATAATTTCGGTATAGGTGTTTAAACTGTACGTGATATAAAAAAGCAATAAAGTGAAATTAATGTCATTCTCTACGGACTGTGATAATGTAGCTGAGTGCTCAAATCGGTAGAGTACGAAAAACTCGTTACAAAAGAACTTGGATACTGTTCTTCACTATTGCCACCAGAAAAAAGCTAAAATAATGTCATCTAATCTGTGGTGCAATGTGTGCAAAAAAAAGCAAAATTCTTTCACGAATTACCGGAATTAATATGTGAATTCAATACTCCATCTAAATAGTTAACTAAGTTTAAACAGTGGCATAGTATTCCACAGTTAACCACAAAAAAATAACGTCACAATAAAACAAATGCAACTTTTAACTCGCGGAACTAGGCGAAATGCGTTATCAATATACAGTAGAACCCCTCTAATCCGTCACCTTTGGGACTGGGGGTATGGTCGGAACGCAGAAAAGGTCGGATTATCAGAAAAAAGTAAAATACAGTAGAACCCCTCTAGTCCGCCCTCGGCTAGTCCGTCACTCCGGTTAATCCGGCCGTAGTCAAAGTCGAGAAACTTGTCCCGACTCGTCAGTGACTCACCGTCTGTGGCGTTCTTCTGTGTTCGTTACAGTATATGTTTTACATTGTGTGTACGTGTACAGTTTTGTGTGTGTTTTCAACATGTCAGGAGTGAAACGTAAATACGTTACTCTTTCATTAAATGAAAAATTAGCAGTGCTACAAAAACTGGACAAAAGGAAGATTGTTTATTTTACTTTTTTCTAATAATCCGACCTTTTCTGCGTTCCGACCATACCCCCAGTAAATATGCATCGAAGTACAAAAAAAATTAGTTAATTTTACTACATCAGTTTCATTGTCACGCGGAAATGCTACAATATCGGCAACAATACATTTCTCAATTGTTTTACTTTATTTGTTGTAAGTGAGCGATTTTTGGATGCGAAACAGAAACTTTTGCGATTTTCCTGCTTTATTCATTGAAAATAATTGCTTCGGATATAAATGTGAGTAATATTTTGATAGACTACACAATATACTGTACAAATATTTTCATAAAAATAGAATTACCGATCTAAAAACTTATTATTGGATGAGCAAATGGTCCTTTAACTTAAGTGAAAGCACAGAAGAAAGATAAAAAGTCCATTTGAAAATAAATTTTAATATTTTAAACTGATTTGGAATATTTGAAATTATTTTAAAATATCGACGTTTATTGTGCTTCATATTAATTTGCTTTATTATTTATTTTATTTATTCCTATGGGAACTCTCCTTCATTCAAAATCTTTTGTAGCTGCAGTCTGTGTAATCAGTAGCGTAGCGTAGTGGGGCTGCCCGCCCCGGGCGGCACTGTTAAGGGGGCTGCAAAACTTCACAATAAATAATAATATCTTGTAAGAATTTGAACCATTTTATTTCATATCTTCGTCTATCTACGATTCCGACCGATTGAAATGAGCACGGAATAGTGTAACCATCCGGACAGTCCGGGAATCGATTCGTCGTCAGGGGATATCTTGCGCAACCTGTCGACCTTTTTATTTTTTATTTTTTGCTTCTACGATTTATTCGTATATAACTGATTTAGAACCAGCATGCACTGCACATTATTCTTCGCACTGCAAAATGACATTCCATCGGGGACTTCTGTTCGAACTAACCTCACCTGCCGTCCGGGTCGGCGATTTTAAAAAGGTAGCAACACTAGCACGGAATTTTTCATTACCTATTCTCTGACGAAACTGAATTTTAGTCTTTTAAATTGAGATACCTAAATAAGGGGGAAGAAATTTTCCTTTGCCCCGGGCGGCTGACACCCACGCTACGCTACTGTGTGTAATAAGCGTTTTACTTTCGTGTTGAGTTTCACTGTAAATCGGAATTAACTTTATTTTTCCAGTTGGTTTTAGCAATAAATACCAGCATGTTTGGGAACGATCAATTATATCTTGCATAAGATAATCGACGATGTAACAAATCTTTAATGACGCTGCTGCTGCTAGAACGTTTACTAGGGCACCTACCGGGCTACTAGTACTGTTTATATCTTGTGATTTAGAACAAGTAACATATATGCACGAACGTTACATGTACATGAATATTTGAAAATAGCTAAACACCAACCAAATGCTGAAATTCTATCGAGCTAGTTTAAGGCTATTTACTAAATGAATTACGTAACCAATTTGGTTCTAGAGGTAAGCGTTAGGCGCCATCTCGTATTAGCATTAATAATTATAAATTAATTAATTAATCTAATTGTTCTTATATTTGAAAATATTTTTCAAATATAATGAATATAAAAATTCCGATAATTAATTAAAAATCATAGTTTAATAAAATCGAAAAAAATAATTTATTATATAAGGGATCCCATACATAGGATCGAACCCACAACCTTCGGGCCTGGAACCCGAAGGTGACTGCCGCGCTCCTACGAGCCACCAACCAGTCGAACATCTTCTGATATTATAAGGGTTATATAAGATCTTACGTTAATTTTTTAAAAAAAATTTATGAAATACTACACAGAATATACAGTGAAGTATATTTTGTCGGTTTTTTAAAAAATGCTTATTACAAAATTTGACAACAATTTTTTTTCTGTTTGTATATCTGAAATCTGTAACGGAATGCCT